>NC_041402.2:103259216-103389216 GCF_900747795.2 Erpetoichthys calabaricus | reverse complement strand
ATGTAATAAGTCACCAAGAAAAGTAACATTGCAACAATGCACGCTATGATCTGATCACTGTAAACAGAATTGAAAACAAAAGTTCGAGGCCAGTGCATTCTTTAACTGCCTTGTAGCACAGTGGTAGTGTTGCTGTTTTGCAGTAAGGAGACTGTGGAAGATTTTGGGTTTGCTTCCCGGTTTCTCCCTGTGTGGATAGCGCTTTGAATACTGAAAACACCGGTATATCAATGTAATGAAGTATTATTATTCTTATGCGTCCAGCGCTCTCTCTCTCTCGCACGCCTGTATGCGTGTGTGTGTCGCTCGCTGCACGTGTTCCTGCAGGCATACCAGTAAGTGAATGAAAAGATGGAACTCTGGAGAGAGCAACATACAGCTGTCCGTGACTGAAAACTGGTTTTGGCAGATACATGCACATCTTTTTGAAAGTTTGGCCCTGTGCCTTATCAATTGTCATCGCAAAGGCAAATCTAACAGGAAATTGTCTTCGTGTTAAAGTAAAAGGCAAATTATCCGCGACAAACAAACTGTTTTACACGCTGCATACCAACCCGCGGCGTAGTATGTGCCGCATAATCATGCCGCTTTTTTAATGTTTTTTAAACAGAGGGAAAAAATGAACACTTGCAAAATCCGTAACGCCGCTTTCAGTAAGTACAATGTACACACGTTTAATTTGTCAGCCACTTTTTGCCAGCCGTCTTTTCTGGTTTGGGCTGCTTTTGCAGTGTTACCGCTTGTGCATATTAAATCTTGAAATCCTTTGAGTAACTAATTAACTAACTAACACCCACCCACCCAGCTTGTGAGAAAAAAATGTGCCCGTTCTTTCATCATTTTGTTGCAGCCTATCAAAGACTTGCTGATCATGTTTTCTAGACTCAATATACAGTGGAACCTCGCTTCACGACCATAATTCGTTCCAAACCTCTGGTAGTAAACTGATTTGGTCGTGAACCGAAGCAATTTCCCCCATAGGATTGTATGTAAATACAATTAATCCATTCCAGACCGTACGTACTGTTTGTAAATATATTTTTTTAAAGATTTTTAAGCACAAATATAGTTAATTATTACACCATAGAATGCACAGTGTAATAGTGATCTCTCTCTCTCTGCAGCACGCGAGCCTCCCCAGCCCCCCCTCTCAGCAGCACGCGAGCCCACTCCCCCTCTCTCTCTCAGCAGCACGCGAGCTCCCTCCCCCTCTCTCTCTCAGCAGCACGGGAGCCCACTCCCCCTCTCTCTCTCAGCAGCACCTGAGCCTCCCCAGCCCCCCCACTCTCTCTCTCTCTCTCTCAGCAGCACGCGAGCTCCCTCCCCCTCTCTCTCTCAGCAGCACACGAGCCTCCCCAGCCCTCCCCCTCTCTCTCTCTCAGCAGCACACGAGCCCCCTCCCCCTCTGTCTCTCAGAAGCACGCAAGCCCTCTCTCTCTGTAACATTGCAGCAGTTGTATAAACACTTTTTTTAAAAATGAGTTTTAAGCACAGGGGGAAAAAAAGGAACATTTCAACAAATTCGAACTTTATTTAAAAGCCAACCAAGATAGTAACATTGCAGGAGTTCACCATTTTTAATCAGGCGACTGACAGTAGTGGAGTCAGGCACAGAGAAGGTCAGCTGCTGAGAAAGCGTCTCGACTGTTGCAGGGCGGTGAAGCAGGTGAGACACTAATGAAAAAGAGGCACAGGGCTTATTGGTTTTTAAAGACTGCTTCCTTCATTGTGTTTTAACCTCAGTTTTAAAGGATTGCGCGGCTCTCTCTGTCGCGCTGCCTGTGTGTGTCCCTCTGTCTCCCTGTTGCACTGCCTGTGTGTGCGTGGCTCTCTCTCGGGCTGCCTGTGTGTGCCTCTGTCTCTCTCTGGCGCTGCCTCTGTGTGAACCAAGATTCCACTTAGGTTGACTAATGAAAAGTCAACGTGGCTCAGAGGTCCATGTGCACTGTTGCACAGACGAACATAAATGACCGCCGTTTTTTCTAAGGCGTCGCGTCTGAGGTGGTGGGCGTGGCTCTGCGAGTTGTCGTCGTATCCAATGGTCATAGAGTTGGTGGGCATGGCTCCTTCCTACTTGTCGGCGGCTTAGTGAATCCATGCCCCTTCCTGCGTGCTTTCATGGGTGTCTTGTTTTGGTGTGCGTGCTTTCATGGTTGTCTTCCCCTTCTGGCGCCGACTTTGTGAATTATATATATAGATATGTATATGTATATGTATATATATGTTTACATAACCTCTTTAACACACTACTTCTCCGCTGTGAAGCGCGGGTATTTTGCCAGTTGGTTTATAAAAGTCATCTCGGTAGCCACCAGGGCCTGCAACTTTCCCACTTTTGAGTAATTTATGGCATTCTGTATTTCCAAACGTGTTAGTGATTTTTCAAGTTCTTCTACACTCAGAGTACTGAATTGTGGTATTTGTATTGTATCAAAAAGTTTCTTAGCTTGTATCTTATTCTCTTTACAGTTAGAAGAATATAAGAACTTCCAGTGCTCCTTAAATGTTTATATGTCTTGTTATACTCTCTAACTTTAGATCTCACTCTTCTATAAATAACTCTTAATTAATACCAAAAAATTCACAGGTGGGATAAACAACAGCCTGTGATTTAAGATCACATGACTGCGGCATGGATGGTGCTCTGATCAGTCAACCAGGCAGTGTTGCTGCCATAGTTTGGGATAATACATAAGATCCCCTCCAGTTATGATGAAGACCATTTGTTTTGAAAAATCCAGGCCTGTCCCAAAAATCATCCCAATTGTTCACAAACGCTATACTTTTATTTGTACACCAGGTTTCTAGCCAGCAGTGAAGGGAATGCAATCTGCTATAAATCACATCCCCTCTATATAATCTTGGTAAGGGGCCAGATACAACTAAATTCCAACATTTTCTTTTAGCTTTGGTGCATAGAGAGATGAAGTTCCTCTTTAATACCTCAGATTGCTGTAAATAAATATCATTAGTGCTGACATGCAGCAATAAGGTAGATACTTTATTGTCAGCGACACGGTCCAATGCGGCCTCTATGCCAGAAATCTTGGCCCCCCCGAGGCATTTAACATTAACTGCTGGTTTAGCATAGTTTGGAATTCTAACATTCCGCACTATGGAATCGCCAATTATGAGCACTTTCTTATTCTCAGTTTCCACAGGCGCGCTACGGAGTGCTGAGAATCTGTTCTGGGTCCAAATTGGTGACTTAGGTGCCGAGGGACTAAATTTTGGCTTCTTAGACCCCCGTCTTACTGTTACCCACTCACCCTGTGGCTGAATTGGTGCTACTGACTTCGGCCGCGCACTGACTACAGTGGTATCTGGAGTGACTGAAGCCGAATCAGAAGTAGCTGAATCATCTAAACAAACCGAGTCGATCCAATTTTCGGTTTGCCTAATTGCTATCAGATTCCTAACGCGGTCCTCCAATTCACGTATTTTCCCAAACAACTCTAAATTAACTAAACACTTTTGGCAGGTGAAGCTGTCTACACTGTCAGCCGGAAAACCTGAACTGTACATGCTGCAGGACATACAACATATAAACGTGCCCTCAACGGGCAGAGAGCAGATAGAACTTATGTTTAGTGTTGATGTCGTCTTCTCCATTTTTTGTTGTAACTTCGGTGCTTCGGCACTTGCAGCGTTCAGCTGAATCACTAAGAGACCGTCGGATTTAAGTTTCTACCACCCGCTTGAGTGATCGACTTTAATTTCTCACTGCCGGTTATTTCTCCTGGTCAGCTGCTGGCTTTACTTCAGTTGAACTTGCTCAGGTGTTTGCGAAGGGCTACGTGCCTGTGGGAGACGCTGCTGCTCTGTGCTTCCGCTCGCTGCTCCGTGGTAAATGGTAATGGTAAAATGCTACCATTTCCTATAGTTCTACACCTGCTGTACTTATATTTTTTGTAAAGAGCAAAAATGTGTTTTATGTCAACTCCTTAAACAATAAATCCACTCAAAAACAACAGGTACACTTGAAAAATAAAAAGCAGAACTGGATGTTGAATTTACAGCAATGGTTTTGTTTAGTTTTAGAGAAGAAATCAAGTTACCTGAACAAGAAATTGTTAATGGAATATTTAGGCTCAAAAAATTACATTGCATTTACACAACTGTATTTAGTTAAAGAGTTAATTATATTGTGTTTTAGGAACAATTGCTGATTAAGTTAGTAACTTGACTTAGATAAATAGCTAAACCTAATTTTATGTTGTTATTGTAATAGTCTTAATTGTGTTCTATTTACAATTTCTCAGAGTCAATTTTTTCAGTATTTAAGATAGTAGCATGTTATTATCAATTTCACATTTTCTTGATAATTGTGAGGTATGTTCATTTATTATAATCATTTTAGGGAATTGGGACTTTACAAATTTTCTTCTACTGTTAGTTTCTTTTTGGAATTTAAACCCTGTGTGTTTTTGATTTTGTTTACCTCTCACCTCACATTCCTTGGGACTTTTTACAGATCTGTCCTCTTTCTTGCCACACCCAAATAACAAAACAAGTCAGGTACATTGTGTTTAGCTCATCTGGAATAATATGTATATGTGCTTAAAAACATGGTGTTTAATAAGAAGTGTTTCCAGCTCCAATGGATTTCAGTTTCTCACTGATATATATATATATATATATATATATATATATATATATATATATATATATATATATATATATATATATATATATATATATATATATATCTGTCAATAGTCAGTATATTACTGACAGTGATGTACTAGGCAGCATTGCCATTTCAAAAGATTCATGTGCTTGTTCAATTTTTAACTGTATCATCCTCATCTATTAAATTTGCATGCACCTTCATTTTTTGTGTGCACTTCCTCTAAGGATCTGGGTTTTCTCCAAAAGATTAAAGATATCAGTGTATTGGTGATTCTATATTGGTGTAACCTATGTGTGTGTCTTTGTCTTTCTAAATATGTATGAAAATGCCTTGTGTTGCACTAGCCCCCAATGCAGGGTTGGTTCCTGTCATGTGCTCGA
This sequence comes from Erpetoichthys calabaricus, assembly GCF_900747795.2. NCBI lineage: Eukaryota > Metazoa > Chordata > Cladistia > Polypteriformes > Polypteridae > Erpetoichthys > Erpetoichthys calabaricus. Next base: position 103,384,203 of record NC_041402.2, on the reverse strand, counting down.
TGCTACCAGGATAGGCTACTGCTCTTCATCAACAGAAAATGAAAAAAACAATACAAAAAAATGGGTGGAATAACAACTGTAAAATTATTAATTATAACAAAGTGATCTCAAACAGGAAGATTATATAAAAATACTCTGATTATTCTTGCATTTTCCAAAATTCTTGCTTCTATTTCAATATGTAATATTAAGAAAAATCTATTTGCATGAGATATTCCTCAAGTATTTTGATAAACTGGAAACAACTATATAATACCCTGTATCCAAGTGTGGGGTTTGTCTAATGTGCTTGTTAACCACTTTCAAGCTTATGCCACAAGAAATTCCTGTGTTACCAATACCAGGAATTTAGTGAAATTTGCTCAGCCTAAGGTATCCTTTGCAGTTTCACTAGTCGATGACTGAAAGAAATTCACTGAGGTAAAAGTACAATAACCCTGCAAAGGTGAACATATGGACATAATAACTATTTCATTGGCTCTGTATGTCTTCTGTCTAAATCAAAATGTATCAGTAAACAGTAAAGTCAAGTGCTGTGGTTTTTCAACTGTAAGTACTACTTGCTATTTTGCACACTGTATGTAAATAATAAAGGCTGTCTCAAGATATAAACAAAACTGCACGAGAAACTGAAAAACTACTTAGTTAAATATGAAGCAATAAAAATCTAAAAAGGCCTGCTACTGTATTTGTACATCCCAGAAAGCTGAGTGAAGTTTAGTTTTCATTAGATGAGTGCTGAATGCTCTCTCCACATGACCACTGTTTCATTGTCCTTCAGTAATAGAAAACAGTATATGAGATGCAAAGAAAACATAGGTAAATCTGATATTAAACAAGCTCAACAATTTCTTTACTATCTGGAAGAGAGAGAGCGTTCCCTTTGTTTCAGTTTAATTATTGTGTAATTTCCAGCCCGTTTTCATGTAGCCAACATTACAGAACAATTATACCTTAGCAAAAATGAGTCTAACTTTGTGTCATAGACATTGGTTGGCTGGTTGCGATGAATGGTTCCTTACCTCGCCAGGAGCACTCGGTAATGAAAGTGTGGAATGAATTTGCCTCCCTGGGCCATGTGTTCTGTTCCTTCAGTACAATAGGTGGCAAAACAGATCTCTGGTGGGTCTTCCATGTACACACCCACGTGGCTGCATGGGAGTTGTAGTTCTAATGGGCAGCCCTGCTGGATTGTGTGGGAGACGCTAGGGGGAGTTTGCAAGAGAAGCTGTCTCCAGGTTAGTGAGGTTCCACCTGACACAGAAGTGCTCCCTGGATACAGCTTGATGGCACCATAAGTACTCCTGGGTACGGTATAATGGAGACTGCTCTGCTTCACCCGAGAGAATGAAGTCAGAAGGAGGCAGATAAGGCTTTTTGAGAAGAGTGGAAGGAGGAGGGAAATACATAGGGAAGAAAAACTGTTGATTATTCTGTTGTACAATGCAAGAAGTTTGTTAAGCAGTGTTTCCTTATTAATAGGCTATTATTTGCACCAGGGACTTGGTCTTGTGCACTTGTGTCTGGGGTTTGGGGTACTGCTATGTGCCTACTGACCACACTTAGAATTCCTGGGAATTACTATATATTATAGCTATACCTGGGAAATTACTTGGTTAACTTTCTGGGATTCTTGACTTGAATTTCCTCAAAAATGCTCCACACTTGGCAATCTGTCAGTAAATTCCTTAGAGTTGCTGTATGTTTTAAAAGAGTTATTGCTTCCTCCCCAATGGATCATTTTCGTGTTATTCAATAACAAGATCTAATGAAACTTCACTAAAAGGTAAAAGTGTTCATTTTCATTTTTGTTTATAAAAGAGCTCAAATTATTTAAAACATTTTGTGGAGTTACATCCTTATGATTTATTTTTAAGTAACTCTCATAATGCTTTAGCTTTTGTAAGAAGACACAGTGAGGTGTGTTGGGGCACCCGTGAGCAAACCCAGTATAACTGAATTACAGAAAAAAAGAAAATTAAATTAAATGCATTAAAAAGTCATTGAGTCTGATTCAGACTGATCAGAAGATGTTGGCGCTTCCAGTTATGTAGACCTCCAGCACGAAGAGGTGGGGGATTCAGGCAAATGGAAGCCGGAAGTGATGTCAGTGTCAGAAAAGCCACTATTCTTCCTGTCTGCAGAGGGAGGAAAAGAGCAGGCATCAATACACAGCACTAATGTCTGCAGTGGCAGAGAATTGCCATCACTAGAACCCTTAAACTGTTCCTTATTCGCATGCACATAACACTACAGAGGTGTATTAGTGTATGACATCAGTGTATTAATTATGACTATTCTGTAACTAAATTTATGTTTCATAGGTTTGTGAGAGATCATTTTGGGATCATAAGGATCTAAAAGACTAAATTATGTGAATAAATGCTAAGTGCTTTTGTGAGAGAAAATGTGCAATTAAACACTTTGGAATTGTTGGAGTATGTCTGTATTGGGTATATGCTATCCTCAAGTGACAATGTTTAACCTTTTCTCATATTAATGTACATTCATGTTGCCTGTAAATAGCTAAATTTCATCATTCACCTCCTCATGTCTTTTGCATTTGTTTGGGATTTGACACTTGATGCCACATATACAGTAAGTAGATTTATTCCCATGTTTTAAACATATACAGTATAAAGAAGGGTTGGACGAAGAGACTCTCCTCTCTGTAAATATGTTAGGGTATGTCATACAATTGTGTGATCGATTTGCAAAAATGAAACCACTTCTAAAGGAGAAAATTTAGCATGTGCAGACATCACAGACTTGTCTGTATAATCGAGGTAGGAGTCTCAATGAGATCAGTCCTGGGAACTGTGTTCTTGTTTTGGTTCTTACATCCCACACCAAATTGTAAGTGCATTGCCAAGGACCCTGCAAAATAAATAAATGTAGAGGGCTAGTCAATTATTTAGTGAGACAGCCCAATAGTAGACTCCAAGTAAAGAGTCTACCATTTAAACTTACTGAAATTGTGGAAGGACAGAAAGTCTGCCCCTAACTTCAACTTTGCTCGGTCTGGCAAGGACATTATTTCCCATTTAAATGTTAATGCTAATTTGACCCCAGAACAATGCAAAGATTACGATATCTTTTCTGTGAAAGCAGTAGTGGATGAGAAACGTGGTCAAACCTCATCGGTTGTGCATGACATTTCGTAATGAGCCCAGGGTGATTGTCAAAGAAGGCCCACATCAGCTCTTAGAGGCAAAGAAAGCTGAGGTAGAGCTTAATATTAAGAGAATAACAGACTTAGGCATGATCAAAGAAAGTGTTTGTCTATGGACCAGCCCATTTGTATAAATACTAAAGCTTGACAGGAGCTGACACTTTAGCAATGACCTCTGTCAGCTTAACCAAGTTTCTTATTTTGATTTCTACTCCATGCCATGAGAGGGCAAACTCCTTGAATGGTTAAGTCAGGATTACTTCCTAATTACGCTAGATAAGACTAAAGGCTACTACAAATTCCCTTAATTGACTCTACTAAAGAAAAAATGCATTTAGCACCCCTAGTGGACAGCAGTACCATTTCCTTCCATTTGGGTTGCACAGAAAGCTGGCCACTTTCTAGCATGTAGTGGATAAAGTCCTTCGAACCCACAATACCCACAGTGCCGCATACCTAAATGATATTGTCATTTATTCTGACACATTGAAGGAACACGTGACACACCTGGTTGCAGTCCTTTGCTCACTATGCAAAGCTGGACTTTGGATCAATCCAAAAAAAGTGTTTTTTCAGACTGACTGAGGCCAAGTATTTAGGCTAAATAGTGGGTGGGAGAAAAGTAAAACCACAATGTTCCAAAATGTTTCAAAGTTGCTGCCATTCTTAACTAGCCCAGTCCACAAACCAAGAGACAGATCTAGGCTTTCTTAGGGCTTGTGGGATTCTACCACTCATTGTACCTCATTTCCCTGAAAGACCAACACACTTGATTAACCCAATACAGAAACAGGTACCAAATACTGTGACATGCGTTTCTGATACTGAAAAGGCATTGTGTGATTTGAAAGCAGTCCTTACATTGGCACCTGTAATTTCTCCTGATTTTTACTTTCATATTGCAGACCAATGCTTCAGACACTGACCTCTGTGCTTTGTTGAACCAAAGCAATGATGGTGTCAATCACAATGTTATGTACCTGAGTCTGAAACTTTTAGACCACAAGGCAATAGAATGGGAGGCTCTGGTGATCAAATAGGCCATTCAACAGCTGAGGTACTTCTTGCTGAGCTAGGAATTCATTCTGGTGATGGTCCATGCCTCTTTAACAGTGGATGGCCTTAAACAAGGAAGTGAATCTGTGGATTATCCATGATTTATAGCTTTATGTTTTTATGATTTTTTAGCTCCCCAAAATTGTGACACAAAAGCTTGGACATAAGTTTCAATATGAACCAAGAGTTTATTCGTGTAAAATGAATGAGAGAGAAAGAGAGAGAGAGAGAGAGAGAGAGAAAGAAGCACAAAAGACAAAGAAAAAGCTGTGAATAAGGCGCTATATAAGCATCTGACCCGGCACAAATTCACACTGAGGCACGTATAAATTATACACAAATCTTTTTATTTTCTCTTCAGCCGTGGGGCACGTCTTCCCCGTGTCCCACAGGCCCAACACAGTCCCACAAGCACTTAACACAATCAACACAAATAAATCTTTTTCTTCACCTGTGGGGCATGTCTTCCCCGTGAACCTCACAGGTATAACACAGTCCCAAAGTACCTCTTTATAATGACAGCAATCCTTCCGTTGACACCACCTCTCCTCTCAGGCACCTCGTCCTCTTCCTCCCGATTCTGGCCCTGAGTGGTGGTTGCTGACTTCTTTTATGGCCCTCCCGGGAGTGCTCCTGGTGCTTGCTCACCTGTTCCCAATTGCACTCCCGTGTGGGCCCAATGATTATACCAGCTGGGCTTTATCTCTGCCTCGCCCCCTGGCAGCCATCCCAGGTCCCCACAGGGTTGGAAAGAACTCCATCTCCCATGAAACCCTGTGGGAAACTGAGGCATCATCATTAATCAGGGAGGCTGCCACCAAGCGTCCTGGGGGAGGTACTGAGGAGTCCATGGCTGTTCCCCCGGAATATAAGTAGAAGGGAAGTCCTAGCCAGGCATGGACCCTGGCCGTCCTCCACAAAGCTTTGGGGTTCCGTCCCGTATATTGACAATCGTGTATCAAAAAAAGAAGCGATGGATGTAGAGTATTCTTAAACAACTGAGTCCAGGACAGAATTGCAAGTGTAAGTGAGGTCAGAAGCATGGCAGGGACTGGAGCCAGAAACAGAATCAGTTTAGTTGTTGGGCTTAGGTAGGCTTTCTTTCTGATGATCTGCAAAGGACAAAGGAAAGACATTAGTGCACTTTGTCATCCACTGGCCTGACATTTTACACTTAGTGAAGCCCACTGCCTCCCATGCTCCCATGCGCAGGAGTGTGACTATATATATATATATATATATATATATATATATACTGTATACACACATGTTCAAATATACATATGTACATATATATATATATATATATATATACACACGTATATAAGTAAACATATATACGTATATGTATACACACACACCCATGCACACACACACAGAGTTGTCAACTTAACACACGAAACTTTTATTTTTGCATAAAAGAACAGTGTGTTTAGGCATCATTTTACATTACATTTTTTGCATTTGTTTGCCTAGAATATTTTGAAGGTGAAGTACCAAGTTAAATTATTTTAATAGGTTTTTAAACTTGTCATTTTCCTAGTGAACGTTTCTACTGTTCACAAAGGACTGAAATTAATCACTCTTCATTTTTTATAGCACTCTATTTGTATTGTTTAACAGTAGGTGGCACTATCTAACTACAAAAATGTCAATAACTTTAAGCCGCAAAAGTGTCATTTTTTTATATTTTTAGTATGTTTGCTCAGATTCTCTCCAATTGCTTATGGCTTTTCATTTTCACCTGTTTGTTATTATATGCAAAATGAACTTCAGCTGAACCACACAATGTACTACAGCACTGGTCTTGTAAGATAGATAACACCTATGATCAAATGTCAGTCTTTGTTTCAACTGTACATCTTAGTACATGTAACGCTGAGTTGCTACTCTGAATTGGCTCAGCATGAGTAAGTATGTGTTTTTGTGAAAGTGTGCTCTATACTAGATCAGCACACTTTCTATGAATAGTTTCTGCTTTGAGTCCACTGCTTCTAAGAAGAGTTCAGATCACAAAATTATGTTTTAGACTAAGCTAGTTTAGAAAATGGGTGTTTGATGGATGTAGGTACTTCTAATGTATATGTATGTGTTTAGCATTTTTTTTTTAGTCACAGCCAATTTTACTTATAATAATAATAATAATAATAATAATTCATTACTTTTATATAGCACTTTTCACAGTGAGTGGGAAGCCAACACCATTAATGTGCAGCATCCACTTGGATGATGTGATGGCAGCAATTTTGCACCAATACATTCACCAAACATTATCTCATAGGTGGTCAAGCAGTGAGAAAAATGCCAACAATCAAAGACAGGGGATGATTAGGAGACCAGAATTACCAGGCTATAGTAGACAGTTTAGCCAGGACATTGGTATACAGCCTACTCTTTATGAAGGATACCCAGGGATATTTAATGACCACAGAGAGTCAGGACCTTGGTTTTACATCTCATCCAAAGCAAAATGCCATTTTTACAGCACAGTGTCCCTGTTAACTTCACTGGGGCATTGGGATCCACATTTAGACCACAGGGTAGCTGCCCCCTGCAGGCCTCACCAACACCTCTTCCAGCACAACACAAGCTTTATCCTGACTGCTTAAGTTTTGGTGGATAAACTGTTATAAAGTGCGTGTTGTATGGCTGCAGGTTTAGACAAAAAATACCTAATTTATTTTATCAGACAGTAATTTTTGTGATGATTTTTAGTTTCACTTACAATAAATGTCTCATGTTAATTCCACGTAGGATTTGAATTTTTTGCCGCTTTTCTAACAAGTGAAAGATTTTGTCAGAATTTTCTACCTCATTTAAGTCTGGTGTTAGCTTTACGACATAAGTTTAAAAATTGTCTGCCTGCTGATTTCTGGATTTGACCAAATCTGTGGCAGGTATGATTCACAACCCATTGTTGATGACTGAATATATAGAGGATTTAAAATTTGCATCAATGTAATCTCCATCAAATTAAAATGGAAAATATTGTACTAGCTAGTCTTGGTTTAAGAAAGAGTTAAACCATTAAAGGCTCATGCCTGCATGTTTTACATTTCAAATAGCATGGGGAAGTCACCATTATCTACCAGCCCTAGGTCAGGATTGTGAGAAGTGATTTATTGGACATAGAGGGACAATCACTCTTAGGGGTGGGTAGTAACTATGTTTTGGTTTTTAAAATAATGGTGGCAAAGTAAGGAGGCAGAAAAGCAATTATTTCTGATAAAGAATGAGAAAATATTGGTGGTATGGGTAAATTTTAAGAATGAAGGATTTGTGTTTTTGGAATCAGATAATAATGAAAAATGCTCAAGTGCAAAAGACATACTAATAAGAATTATAATAAATGTAAGATTTGCCCAACAGAGGTCACTCACTTCATTGAAATGAGACAGCTGTTGCACAGCTTGGCAATAAAGACCATTCTGCTTGTCCATCTCGAGACACTGAGTGTTTACTTCGAAGGGACAGCGAGTCCATTCTCCACAACAAATACACTTCGGATACTGGGATTTTTAAGACTTTGAAATTTTAATCTTTCTGATCACCACTCTGTTACTGACTTAATTCTTCCGTGTTCCTTGTTCTTCATTCTCAAGTTCATAAATACATTGATTCCATGGTTAGATAGAATGGCATGTTTAAAACAAAAATTAAAAGTTGCTTTAAATGTTGATGATAACAAGCTTTAAAACAGGAAAATCTAAAAACTATGCAAAATGTCTTAGTATTTTTAAACTGAATAATACCTACAATCTGCACCTCCTGACGTAACCCTCCCCATTTATCTGGGTTTGGGACTGGCACAAAGAAACACACTGGTTTTTTACATCCCCTGCGGTTGGAATTAATAATTATCAATACAGTAGTAAGCTAAATTATCTCCATCTTTGTCCACTTTATATCACATTAATAATAATAATAATACAATTTAAGCACATTTAAATAATAACTGCAACATTTTATTGTCTTTTTTTTAAGAATGTTTTTAAAATCGATTTTTAAGCTGTTTAGGCACACAGTCAGTGGCTTTAAATCATAACTTTTTTTTCTCTTTTCTAAAAACATACCAGGTACAACTGTATTTTTATGAACTGAATTATTGGCCTCTTGGACTAACCCTTTTTAAAGAGTGAGTATGTTAGCAATTTGAGGTTTTAACTTTGCAGTGTATGTTGTTCTTTGATGTTATGACAAGCAAATCAGAAGCATCCTGTCTTGTCATTTTAAAAAGATATGTCATTATGCTTTACTTCAGAAGAGCACCTGGTACCAGAAATGAAAGATCAGATCTAAAGATGAAATTCTTGTGGTGTCTTATTACATACATTGGTATGTTTTCCAAAAAAGAAAATTTACATTTAATGAACAAAGTAAAGGCGATAAACTTGTGCCATTTTCCAATCTGTATCTGTTTTTTTATTTCTTTCAGGTCTGACTCTGCAGGACAATGTCGCTCAGTTTCCAAGCATTATCTCAGAAAGTCAAGGTGGTGAGACAACTTTAAAGTGCACTTACGAATACACTGGTAGCTCAGCTACAGTTTATCTCCAGTGGTACAAACAAAGTTTACCTGGAGTCCCTCAGTATATAATACAGCGTTACAGCAGTGGCCAGGACAGTACTGAATTAAAAGAAAAAGACATTGGAACTCGTTTCTCAACATCTCTTGACACATCTCTCAAGAATACATCTTTAACAATCAAACAATTGGTGCTAAGTGATTCAGGAATGTATTATTGTGCTCTGAGGCCCACAGCTGTGCAACTTTATGTTAATGCTTTATCATAACCATATACAGTTCCACCCATTTTATATTAACAGTGTTTGTACAGTATGTTGTCAAAACTAATTATGACTAACCTTTTTATGTAGTTAGTGTTTGTGTTTTGAAAAAATTGTAGTGCAATGCTTAAAGTTTTAATTACATATTATAAATTTGGAAAAAAGCTGTATTAAAATTTGTTATACACTGTACAAGGCACAGAGCTTGTTAAGAATTCTCTTTAAAAGAACATTTAGTGCTCAATCTGTTAGTCTACCCAAAATATGTATTGAATCACGATTTATAGAATTAATATTAATTTACTGTTGGATTGTTCAGTATTCCTTTCATTAGCTTGTAGTTATTCCATGTGTTTTTAAGTTAAACATTTAGTTTTATATAATTAGCAACATTTTTTGTTGTTTTTCCACATAGGCGATTGTACCACCAGCCTGGGAGTCTGACTAAGCCACATGCTGTTGCATGATTAGAATACTGCCATCATACTAGCAGCAATACTTTAATAAACATCTGTTCGGGGTTCAGTAATTAACAGTCATCCTTGTTTAACTCCTCACCATAAATCTCAGACCAGCACTCAGTGAACAGCAGTAAAGAAAAGAAAATGTTTTTTAGACAAAACAAATATTTTACAACACAACACAGATATACTGCCAGAACAAAGCTAGAAATTATAAATTAGGGTGTGTGATGCAATTGCCATTAACCTGATTCACCAAAAATCAACAGTCTTTTTTTTACTGATCTTAATATGCAGTAAGAGGTCGATTGAAGCTTGAATCAGGATGGAATCCCCAGCAAGCCGACACAAATAATATAAATGTTCTGTTCTAACGGAAAAGCAGTTGGGTGCTCCAGAAAAAAAAAAAAAAGGATTAATCTTGAAGGACACATCTCATTTATATATCTGGTCAAAAATCAAATTCCCATTAGGTGGCTCCATTTGCAGATTTCCCACAGTAGTGAAAAGTTACTCCTTGCTTCACCTCCATTTCTCTCTCTCTCTCTCTGTCCTCATACCTTTCCAGGTTAAATCCACCTCAGTCAGACTGACCTGTCTGCACTGTGTCTACTCCTTAAAGGTTCAGATCCCCAATAAGAGGTCAATTCACATCAACCCATCTTCTCAGGTATAGATTTAAGAATAGGGGAAATTAACAAATGACCAATAATACATGTTGTACTTGCTACACACTGATGTGGTCAAATATATTGTAGAAAAAAGTAAACAAAATAGGACAGAGGTAACCTTAATGGAGCTGGTAATTGTTACTTTTGTGTTTCTGGCCCCTTCTCCTTATATAACTCAGAAGCATACACATTATCTATGGAGGGGCTCTGTGCCAGATGAACCCCCTGTCTTAAAGTAAGATGGCCAGCCCATGCCCCCCTTACCAGAAAATAAATCTCTGAGTGATGATAACCAGTAGCCAACAGTGACAATACAAACATAATCTTTACAAAGCATTCCTTAAACTACATACATATAAATTTAGTTTGGCTCCCTGAAATAAGCCAATTAGCCCAATATAATCACAAAATTAGACACAATCAAAATATAATAAACATCTTGAAACATTGACCCATGATTTGTCTATTCTGTGTCCACAACAGCATTGTCAGAAGTTTTCACACAAGAATCTGACTACAGGTAATTTTTTAATGAACCATTATTGAAGGTGAGAAGTGTCATCAATCAACTAATAGATGGTAGTGATCAATGGTGTATGATATTTGTGAGCCCACTTTGGAGACATTTATATTTTATTTTGAATAGAATCATTCTATAGCAAATCATTCTAATTCTAGCATTACAATCATGTTCATTTTTTTTTTATGCTTGTATCTCCTATATGACTTCTTGCTATTATTTTTATTATTGTCATTAATGTGTTTAAGTTTGTATTTTTTGAGGATTCTCTGACTCATCTGTAGATGTGCACATAGTAAATATATTCAATTCAAGTTCCTGACAACTGAAAAATATATATTGCTTAAAATCGACACTAAAAAATGAAAATGAAGACATTATTGTATCAGTGCGACATTCTAGGTTTAAGGAGTTACTATATTCCAGTTTATAGAGTACAGTGAAATTCTTACTAGTTGTTGTTATTAATCAACAAACAATAGGTCATTACTCTTCAGCACCACGATTAGGGAGTAGATATACTCTGCTTTGCTGTGAAGATAATGTCTTCCTTACCTGTAAAATCTCAGAATACAGTTTACAAAACAATCTACTCTTTTGCAACATATTAAGTTATACAGTAATATGAAAGGCACTGTACAACAGCTAGTGGTTGGAAATGTGCTATATAATAGATAGAAAGGTAGAACGTAATTAACAGTGAAAGGCTTTATATAAAAGGCAGACATTAATTAATAAATATTAAGATAATTTAGAGTACTTTTATTTACACATACTGTTTAAAGTTGCTTTTGTATCCATACACTTTTCAAACCAGATTTTTCATTTCTTCAGAAAATAAATTTGTCTCATTTGTGACATTTTCTTTTGTGAGATTTACTGTATGTTTCTGTTAATATATGGAAAAGATATTAGTCTGTTAAAAACACTTACTAAGGAGTTAATGGCCTAATGAAATTCAAATTTAAATGTCACATCCTACTGATTTTTTTTAAATTTTCTACATTTTTCCCTTCTTTTTTACATTTCTCCCAAATTTAAGGCTATGTTAAATTGTGTTCTGAAGTTAAGTACTTTCTATTAATTTAACAAAATATCTTGCCCGCTCTAGTTCTTTAAAATTGAGGGTATAGGGCACGGATAAAAAGTTTTAAAACTTAGTGAATAAGTCAATTTTTCAAGCCAAGACAGCTGTTGGGTATTGATCCGTGCCTTCTGTGTGTCCGACACATATTTGTGACAACAAAAGGGATCTGGAAATAATCCTCACATAGCTACAGAAGTTAATCAAACAAAATGTTTACTGTGATTTGGTCTGTCAGAAGGAAACTACCCTCTTGGGGGCTGAAAGGTTGTTGCATAGGAAGACTATGTGCTGAGCTACAGAAAAATATTGTTGTTTTCTGTTCTGTAAGGACATGAATAAACTATTTTACAATGTGTGTGTAATCACAAGTTGTGCATCAATACTCAACAACTATCTTGGATTGAAAAATTGATGTATTTAGTAAGTTTTTAAGCTTTTCCTCCATGCCAGGCAAGATTTTTTTTTAATATATAGAAAGTGATTACCTTTAGAGCACAATTTTGCATGTCAGTTGCATATATACCATGTTTAGAAAGAAATAACTTTCATTTGAAAAACACTAAACTTATTCTTTAAGTCTATTGTACTCTGTATTGTTGTATCATATATGCTGTAGGCTATGGAGCTATATTTGTTCCACCATACAGCAGAGGCATGTTGGTCAAGCAATCATATGAAAGGTACATTCAGCACATGTGACAATAAATCTGATCCAAACTAATTAAAGCACATGGAATACTTTTTCAAATCCAAACTTTGTATTTTTTAAGAACCAATCCCAACAGTCACTTTAATGTACTTACTAGGCTTGAAATACCTAGCAGCACTCAGCATTACTTATTTTCTGGGGGACTTGCATTCTACAAGGAGGTGTGACAGATGGCTGGGGTCCATGCCTGGCCGGGATGCCCCTTCACCACATCTGCCAGGGGGACAAGGGTGGGAAGCCAAGTATCTCCCCTGGACGCTAGATGGCAGCACCACTGGGTTGCAGCGGTGCCTCGGACTCCCCCAGGGCTTCATGGGGGTTGGAGTTCTGTGCAGCTCTGTGGGGTTCTGCAGGCGCTGCCAGGGGGTGCTGCAACAGGAGTGGCTGGCCCCTTTTGGGCACTGGTTTCGCCTTACCCGGAAGTGCAGCCGGATGTCGGCAATCAACCATCTGGAGCACTTCTGGGTACCCAATAAAAGGGAGCCAGCAACCACCATTCATGGGCCAAAGTCGGAAGGAGGAGGATGAAGCTTGCTGAGGAGGAGTGGTGGTGGAAGAGAGGAGAGAGAGTGCTTGGTGTACTGTGCTTTATTTGGGACTGTGTTGTGGCTGGAGGGATTACGGGGAAGACATGCCCTCCAGCTGAAGAAAAATAAAAGCTTATTTGTTTTTACATGTGCCTCCCGTGTCCAATCTGTGTCAGGTCAGGCGCTATACAGCGTCCATTCTTACAGAGGAAATGAAAAACATCATGGAGCTGCATAGGTCTCAAAAGATTACACAATATAGCTGTGCTGCTGTTGTTGAGAGTAAGGTAGATAGAGTGAATAAAATACTGAGAAAATAAAAAACACCACAGAGCTATAGACATCCAAAAAAATGCACACAATGTAATATAGCTAAGCTGCTGTATGGAGGAAAAAGTAAGTAAATTTAAATAATAATACTGACTGCTTCTTGTTACCAATTTATTGGGAGTATAATATGATATGGCAATTCTGCTTTCAGGCTCTTCAGTCAATACAACAATAATAATAAAAATAATAAAAGTTTAGTTTTTTTTCAGACTGATGGCTTCTTCAGATAGGTTTTGAGATGGCATTAATGCTGGTTATCATCTCTGCCAGCCAGAAGGGGTGGGTCCAGGAGGCCAGAAACTGGAAGGGATATCAGAGATGGAAGAAACATCGGTCATCCTTTTTTGCAGAGGGAGGAATTAAAAAGGCATCAGACAACAACGCCATCCCCTGGTTTGGAGTGTAACAAGCACTATATGAGCACTGAGGGTGTTTCCTGGACACACATATGTAATACTGGCTATGGTTCCATGACTCCTGATGTCCCTACTCTGGTCTAAATGTGTTCAGGCCTGAGTCCAGGTCTGTGGTGGAGGGTGGGTCAAAAGAGTCTTTGGAGGGTTTTTTTGGGGGGGCCGGGGGGGAGCTGATATTAACATAATAACAAGACAGGATCTTGATGAACCAAAATATACAAAGATTCAATTTTCATAGCTCATTCATGTAATCTATAATGAACCATTATAGAACATACTGTATAGTATTTCATACAAAATATCTGAAAACTTGTCTGCTTATATGACAATGTATTGTTATATTCAATGGTAACTTGTAACAAACCTCGAGAATTCAAGGAGTGCTAAGGCTGCCACATAAATATAAAAGGCTACACTTAATCGAGAATGTTGAGATTCAATGACCAAGATTAAGCCAATACTGTAAATCTATGCCCCACTCCACCAACCACCCATTCAAATGAAATAAATACAACAGAAGAAAAATGCTTAAATCTTCATTATATTATGAAAATAACAAAAAATATTTACAATACTTACACCCCCCCAAATGACCAGGAAATGAACACCAAACTCAATTTACAGAGTCCCAAACAAGTTCAGTTTATCAAATAAATAAAGAATAATTGTACATGATGGTAGCTAGTGCTTCACTGACAAAACAACTTCCCCAAAAGAAATAATCAACAGTACTACTAGAAAATCTTGAATTATGTATATTCTTTACAGGCACAAACATTGAACAGGTAAATTAGTGAAATGTACCCCATTGCCTTTCACAGACGCTGAACCAGACCTTTTGGAACTGAAATATTATTTTATAGCTGGATATTCTTCTTTATTAAGTATAAACGAGTGAAACAAAAGTTGAACAAAATGGTGTCCCCAAGAGGTCCCTCCATGGATTTATATAGGGTGTGACGCATGTGCATCCGAGGATCTTCTTGCTGGCTCATTAGAGGTAAATGGTAACCCCCCCCCCCGGGGGTGCTGTCTCTAACTGTGCTTACTTTTTTCCCCGCAGCTCCCAGAAACCTCCCAATGAAGGATATTAGCTCTGCCTCTTCCAGTCTTCCCATTATAAAAAGCCCGGCTGCCTCCACTGAGTTGTCTTTTCTGAGACTGGTTTCAGATGAGTGAGAGCTCTACAGAAAGCCTCCCTTTGTAACTACAGCTAACTTAAAAAGCTGAATTTATTTTCTGTTTTGTACCCTGTGTGGTTATGTTAAGTATTACCAAAAGGCACTTGTTTAAGTTTCTATAGAAATATGAAGGAATTATAAGGGATTACCCAGCTAACCTCCACATCTTCAACATCAATGAGGACTGGGGACAGAGTGAATTTGACCCATCATAGTCTACGATTATTTCCTTTATCTCACTGATGTTGAACTGCAGGTGGTTCCGTTTGCACCTTTCAACAAAGTCCTTTACTAGTGCCCTGTATTCATTCTCCTGCCCATCGTTGAGACACCCAAATGTGCCAGTGTCATTTGAAAATTTATGCAGAAGATTTGATTAAGTATTGCATCTAAAGTCACAAGAGTACAGAGTAAATAGTAAGGAAGCCAGTACAATTCCATGTGGAACCCCTGTGCTACTCATGAGCAGTGTTGGGTGTAATGTGTTAACAATAAAGTGTGTTACACCGTCAGATTACTTTTTAAAATAACAAGTAACCTAACTCAATACTTACTTTATTTAACTAAAAATACCAGTTGTTACTTAAAAAATATTTTTTACCATGGAGACTTATTCCCACGACTCCCAAAAGAAAAAACAGTAACTGTTATTTTCCAGTAATCTTTAAAAACAAGAATTCCAAAGAAGAATAATGAAGTAAACAATCAGATGTCAAAATGTAGAATTCTAAAGCTGACGTTTTTATAGCAGCTTTGATTATACTTCTGGGACAGTGTCCTACTGCATAATCAGACAGCTCAACCTTCTTGGTCCACTTTAAGGACACTAGGCAAAATTGAACTCATCAATATTAACATAACACAAAATGGTAAAGTAATTAATAAACAAAATATTAATAAAAAATATAAAATGACATAAATACAAGAAAAAATCAAAAACATAACTTACAATTGTACATAAAGAGTCTTTTCTGTTGACCTGTGTTGAAAAAATAAAATTAAATCCACTGTGATTCAATGTAGTACAACAATAAAATATGAAAACTTTCAAGGGGGTAAAACATTTTATAGGTATTGTAAATATGGATTAGGTTATGTTGTATCAATTTAGCACATTCGTTATCAATCTATTTATAACTTCCAGTATTGTACTTGTTGCACTCACTGACTATCTTAAGGCTCCTTTTGTCCAGTCGAGAGATTTGTTACAGATGCCTAGAAAGATTCTTCAGCTTGGGCCTCAGTTAGTAAGTCTTAATTATGCATTGGAATACAGCATATTGTTAATATGTTGTAGCAGATAAGGCTTTTGTCCACCTCTTGAACCCTCAGGTACCACTCCAAACACCAGGTATAAGCACAATACTTCTTTATTGTACTGTAATCACGTGCACAAAACACCCTCCACTCCACACTACTCATATAATTCACAATCACTAACAATACTCTTTCCTCCTCGCCCAGACACTTCGCCACCCTACCTCCCAGCTCAGCTCAATGTCTGGGCTTTCCCATAGTCCTTTTATACACCCTGACCCGGAGGTGTTCCTGCCCAAAAGTCCACAGTTCCTTATTCCTTCCGGGTCAGGGTAAACAGTCCTTTTCTTCACCCCGGGAGCACGTCGTTTCTTCCTGTCATGTGACCATGACGTACTCCTGGGTTATAGGGCACATAAGAGCCCAAGAGCCCCTCTACAGCGACTCCCGGTGGCCCCCAAGGTATCCAGCAGGGCTGTGTGTAGAAACTACAAAGTCCATGAGGCCCTGCTGGAACTCGGGGCACGTTCGTGCTGTCCGGAGAGCTCCTCCTGGCGGCCTGGGGGTGGCGGCCATCCATCACAATGTGTATGCTAAATACAAGCATATTAAAATCAACTAGACTCACAAATCATAGTGTTACATTGATCTCTATATGTACTGACTCCAAGAGGTCACAGCAGCTTTAAGTGGAATAGAATCAGGAGATATTGCTAAGTCAAAAAATGTCAAGCCAAGTGTCAGAACCAAAAAGATTAATAGTTAAGTAAACAGTGTTCAGGACAGGTTTTAAGAATTGTAATCAGGAAACAGTGTGGAAAAGTTTGATAACCACAACATAAAACAGGAACATGTAGCCAAAGCCAAATTAGTAAATTAAACTCAAGTTATATAGTCATAGTATCCATAAGCAGGAATTCAAAAACAGCAAAGAATGAATCCAATTTTGGACAACCAGGAAGTGCACAATGCTGACCTTTATGCCTTAAATCTGGTGACTTCCCAAACTTAATACTTATGGTTGACCTTACCAAGAAAAAACATAGCAACCATAAACAAAAACACACAAAATGGTGTTGACCATAAGAAAAACAAATCTGCATAGGGTTTTGAACTTATTTTTAACAACAAAAGTGTATCAAACAAAAAAAATGTGACAACAAGAGTACTTGACCTCTTAAACATTTAAAATAAAGTCTCAATAAATTTTGATACCAAGAGGTAATTATAAAATATCAAAAAAAAAAGACAGTGCATCATGACAGTGCATCCCTCCTAAGACATGACTTCCAGATCAACCTATCTGGCTTTACAAGATGTCCTCAGCTGAAGTTCCATAATAACACAGGGGCATGTACATGATTAACCTTAACCCAAGAGTGATTTTTAAAGGCCAAAATTACCCCAGCTATAGACCAAATACTCTACATCAGTACCACGGTAATAAGAATCCACAATTCTTTGTACTTCATTTGTATTTCACTTGCTCTGGAGATACAAGGGGCTTGTTTCTGTCTGTAGTTAGGACTGCTATAAACTGGTTTCAACCAGAACATATGAAATGTTGAATGGATCTCAAAGTGCACAGGAAGAGCAAGTCAATAAAACACTGGGCCCACCCTTTTATGAATCACATAGGTACCAATATATCATGGAGCCAGTTTACTAGATAAAAATTCTCAGATGGACGGCTCATGTAGAAAGTCACACATTCAGTTGGACTATAAAGTCTGCGGCCACACTACGTCCATAGTCCACAAACCGTTTGACAGAGGTTTCTGCCATTATCAAATTCTCTTACACTAGCTCCTAGACCAACATAAGTCTCTGAAGATACTCCGATACATGAGAAGCCAAAGACTAAAGGGAAGGAAATTCAGGCACCCATGATTGATATCCATAAAGGCACTTAAATGGAGATATTTTAAGAAATGAAGGACAGAGCACATTTTGGGCAAACTCTGCCATAGACAGAACATCTGGCCAATTAGACTTGCATATATCAGTGGTAAAATGGAGAAATTTATCCTGATTGAATCAATTTGGCCATTAACCTAATGATGGTAACCTGAAGTCAAATTGACCTCACAGTCCAGCTTGGCACAAAAGAAACAGCAAAATCGAGATACAAACTGGGGTCCCTGATAATGATGGAAAGATACAGTATGTATATTTAACTATCTCCTTTATGAGGACATCTGCAAGCTGTTTGATTGAATGGAGTTTCTTTATCTTTAAAGGAATGGAGTGTGAACACTTAGAAAAATGGTCAGCAATCATAAAAACAGTGGCAGTACCCTGAGAAGTGCTTAGCCCCTCCCCTGAGACGACTTTATAACACATTTTACACAATACAATACATTTGTGTACCTCTTATCTCATTTTCTCATACCAAAAATAATGTTTTAAAAGCTTGAGAAGCAAAAAAAAAAATTGCAACTTATAGTGAAAAACCAGGGCATAAAATATACATAACGAGGAATAAAAAAAAATGCATAAATGCAAAGGTCTTTTTAAAGAATCCAATCTTGGACAACAAGAAGTGCACAATATTAACCTTTATTCATCTGATCCAGTGATGTCTTACACTGGACATTTCTGGTTGACCTTGCCTTGCAATAGCATATTAACCATAAACAAAACCCCACAAGATGGTGGTACTCATAAAAAAAAAAATGACATTGCAGTAGGTTATTATTCAGTTTCAAGAACATTAAAATGCATTAAACACAAAAACAAATGCCACCACAAGATTCCTTGACCTCTCAAACCCTTATAAGAAAGTCTCAATAATTTTTGAGACTATTGAGTGTGGATAATGTGAATAATGAGTGTGGATTGTGTGAATAATGTATTTCCTGAACCTCCCCTCCTGGCATAGAGACAACCACCAAACCTTCAGCAACTAATTGTCTGAAGCTCCCTAAGTGAGCCAACAGAAAATGGCACATCTCCATGCCTACAGAAAAAATGCAAAACATGTGCCCACATTTATGATACAGACCGTATAGTTATACCACACTGCCGACTTGAACATCACATAAAGGGATCATTTTCCTGCAGATCATCTAATGTAGTCTATCTAATTCTCTGCATGAAATGTCCTGACACTGCACTCTATGTGGGAGAAACTGGACAAACACTCCACCAGAGAATGAATTTACACAGGTTCCACATTAAACATGGCAACACAGATGTTCCTGTAGCGGCCCACTTCAACAGCCATGGACACTGTGAGAGGGACTTTAAAGTCACAGTGCTTATGGGCAACTTCAAAACACAACAAGAGAGAAAAGAATGGGAAGTTAAACTTATGCTAAAATTTAATACATTACAACATGGCTTGAATAAAGACAAGAGTTTTATGGCCAGATATGAGGATTGTTTACATCTCTCAGAATGACAGACAACCCGTCTACAGATCCACATTGTTTTGAAAAACTCATTACAAACTTCAAAAGACTTTGTTGAACAGTTATCTTATCCAAAGATCTTGACCATACATTGTTCTTCTCTCTCTTGTTAAATTAACCCTAGCCTGAATGAATCTATTAATTTTTTACATTTAAAATTTCTCATTTAAAGATTTACCAATGTTGTTTCTTGTCCTAGAGTGTGTATATAAACATAGGGAACTCCAGTCTCTGTATTACATCTTGCCTGAAGAAGGGGCCTTAGTTGCCTCAAAAGCTTGCATATTGTAATCTTTTTAGTTAGCCAATAAAAGGTGTCATTTTGCTTGGCTTGAGACTATTGAGAAATTGTAAAAAATAAATAGCAAAAAGAGTGATAATGACAATAGGTATTTTTTCACTTTGATTTATGAAGGATTACTTTGTTCAGAAAGACTGCACCACTAAATGACACCATTAAAGGCTAGGAAGAGAAAGAGCTATAAGTAGATTAAAAACATATACAGTATGCCTGATTTTAGACAGCTGTGCTCAATATAAACATCACTTATTTTGACCCTTAAGTCTGTCAAAGAGGACACTCTTTCTTAAGGTGGGAACGTGACCAGGAGATGGTCAGAGTTTTATGGGCAATGCAAAATGGTAGTCAAAAAACATAAAAGAGCCTGAAGCAAAGAAAAAGGAAAAATACTCGAGCATCCAAGCCCAAAATATTATAGTCAAAAAACAAGAGCAGAATTCCTATCTGTAACCATAAAGCAGATCTTTGAAAAACTAAACTAACAATGACAAAGATTGTTGTAGTTTACTTCACAATCCAAAAGCTTAAATTTCAGTAACTGTGCACCACCATCTTATATCGGACATAAGTAACAACATTTTCCAGTCAATGCGTAACAACTACCATCACAACGGTAAACATAACCATGGCCATAAAAATCCCCAAATACAAACACACTATACATCCTTTTAAAGAGAGATGAAAACAATTACACAATCATATTTTGTCCACCAGTTCCTACCACATTTTTTTTACTTCAGTTCTGTGCTGAGGTTTTTGTTTGCTACCATTGTGTGTCTCACCTTTGTTGGATTTCCTTTTTAATTAATCCCATGGTTTTTAGAAATGTTGCCTGTTCTTTGGTGTGCTTCTATTTTTCATCTTTAGATTTTGCTTGCATTTAACACTTTTTTAACCTGTTATAATGAAGTTTATTATTACTATTGTAATGATTGTTTTAGTAATCATGGAACCAATGTTTTGCAGTTCCCCTCACCCTTTTCAGTTCATAAACTTTGCCTTCCTTGTGGGTATAGGCTGCTGGCTGATTAGGGGCTAGGCTTAGTTTATCTTTCAAGGCCTAATTAGAGACGTAAGGCCCATTACTTTTTTTGTTTTTTAAGGAATTTGAGTTTTATGAAGTTGGCTCTGTATAACAATTTCCTTGGCAAAAAAGGCATTAGGGCAAATAAAATCTGGAGAGTCTTTCCCCAGAGATACCTAACAAATACTTGTTCAGAATGTCTTTTCACTTACACTGACATTCTTACCCTTTGTCTCAGTTCATCTATTCTGGTGGTACTAAAACTGATATGCAAATTTTACAAACCAAATTTATTCATGGTCTTTTACATTATTATATTTTTATATCTGTTTATTGTTTCTTTTTCTAGTTCAGATCTTTTTGTTCCCAGCCATCCTTGCATTTGCTTAACCTTATCTTGTGCTTGGTGTTTAATATTAGTTTGAATCTAGTGTTATTTATTTATTTTTTTCTGTCCTTTAATTCCTATTTTTCCTGCTTGTGAAGCATTTTGAAGATAGTAAATGTTCTTTATACATAAAATAAAGCATTATTATTACAGTATTACTAAATATTACAATAACATGTTATTTGCAAAAAGACTTTTAAGAGTTTTATCTACACTCACAGTTTTAAGCAGGTGTTTTTCTTTAGCTTGGGGTGGTCTTAATATTAAATGTAGGTGGCATTAGTGTTCTATATTACATGGTGCAAAAAGTGCCAACCCTAAGTTAACACCATCTCTTTATTTTTATTCTAATTAAAGCATTTCTACTTTAAGCAGAGGTTTCCCTTAATTTGTTTTCTGTATCTTGAGTGAATTCAGTTTTGGTTGTAAAGTACAAGCTTTGCATGTTTTCTTAAACTTTTACTGTTTGTACTAGAGTCTAAGCAATAAAGACTTCCAGTGCCATGTAGATTGTTTATCTTTTAAAAAAACACTATCTAAATGGTCACATTTGTCAGGTTATCTTTTCATCAACTGCCGTATTGTTCATTTGTATCACTTTCAATTTTCAATAATTTTTAAATATTCTGGTAGTATCTGAAATTGTCCATGACTGGAAAATCTCAATGAATGCTTAAATGAAATGGGTTCCTTTTTTCACTTTTATCTTTTACTTTTATTTGCACAGATAGAATTGGAAAATATACTGCTTTATTAGTCTTTTTTTGCATTTATTTTACCCCTTCCTGCTTCATAACTTGGGAAAATATTAAGAGACTATTGTAGTTACTTTGTACTTGTTCACTTTAGCTGTTTTTCATTTTACAGCATTTTTCAATAGAAGCTGTTTACAATGTGTCTCATATACTTGTACACTGATCAGCCACAACATTAAAACCACCTGCCTAAAACTGTGTATGTTCCACATGTGACATCAAAACAGATTTGACCCATCAAGGTATGGACATTACAAGACTTCTAAAGGTGTCCTGTGGAATCTGGCACAAAGACATTAACAGCAGATGTTTTAAGTCCTGTAGGTTGCAAGGAGGGGTCTCCGTGGACCACACTTGTTTTTCCAGAACAACCCACAGATGCTCGATCAGATTGAGATCTGAAGAATTTGGAGGTCAAGTGAACACCCTGAACTCTTCACATTCCTCAAACCATTTCTGAACAAATTTTTGCAGTGTGGGTGTGTGCATTATCCTGCTGAAAAAGGCCACTTCCAAAAGGAAATACTGTGGTCATGAAGGGGTGTACATTGTTTGAAACAATTGTTAGGTAGGTAGTACATGTCAAAGTAACATCCACATAAATGCTAGGACCAAATCTTTCCCAACATAACATGCCCAGAGCATTGCATTGCCTCTGTCAACAACAACAACAACAACTTTTTGCACACCCCAAAAATCAAACAAGGAGTGCTGCAATGGGCTGTTGTTGACAGCCCTCCAGCTTCGACTCCCTAAGACAAGAAAAAAAAAGAAAAGAAAAAAAATCCCCCCAAAAAAGTGGAAGAAATCTTGGGAAATGCAACTCAGAGAAAGACACCTTTCCAAGCAGTTTGGGCACGCAACAGTTGTCAAAAAATCGGGTAAATACAAATATAAAAAACAGAACACAAGCAAACCTTTTCACAGAGCTAGATGGCCAATCTATCATTGCTACATCAGGAATGCAATGCAATAGTAATATTACAAACTACAAAGTAAAAATGCAAGAATAGATTATATCACTCACTAAATACTGAACTATCATATATGAGGATACAGATTTGTTCAGAGTCCCGAGAACTTGGCTAACAAGCTCTCTCCCCCCATCCCCCTTCTAGCCATTCCAGAGTTGAGTCAGTGTTGGGCCAGCCAATCTGATGAAAGGGCCCTCTATCCAATGATTACAGTACTCCTTTATCAGAGATGACTTTTCCACAGGCAGGCAAAAACTTGGCAGTAAAGCAGTGGCACCAAGTGCCATATATCAGTACAAAGATAAACAGTACGAGAGTGTTAGTGTACAAATGTTATATTACTTGAATACTAATTATTAACAGAGATCCAGTATGCACAGCGAATAAACAGCTCTACTCATAGTATGCTAAACAGAAGGATGTGACAGTGCACATCGGCATCTTGTTCCCTCTTCTACAATGGGAGCCTCTTGAACCCAACAGTAAGTACCGTAACTGTGATGAACATGGCAGAGGAGGACAAAACACACCAAGCAAGGGTGAAGGTGAAAAGGCTTGCACCAACCCAGAGACAGAGCATCTGTATGGCTGACCACTCGTGCCTTCTCTCACTCCCCAGTGCAAGCTCGTTCATTATTTATGTATTAAAACGGCCAGCTTTTCTGAGCCATGGACCTGCTATACCACAAAGGATTAAGTCTTTAGCTGGGATTTAAAAGCTGAGACTGAAGGGGCACTTCTTACATTAGCAGGCAGACCATTCCATAGCTTGGGGGACCATAACTAAAAGCTCAACCTCCCACTGTTATTCTATTAATATTTGGAATCACAAGCAGACCAGCATCTTGAGGTCTTAATGTGTTCTTTGGTTTGTAAGTAAAGATAAGTTCAGAAAAGTAAACAGGACCTTGGCCATTTAAGGATTTACAGTATATGTTAAAACAGGATTTTGAAGTCTGCTCTTAACATAACAGGACGCTTAATGTAAAGACTTAAGGACTAGAGTTGTGTGTTTTTATTTTCCTGTTCTTGTAACAATTCTTGCAGCAGCATTTTGAATTAAATGGAAGTTGTATAAAGAACCATTTGAACATCCAGTACGCACTGCATTGCAGTAGTCAATCCTATTAGAAATACATGCATGAATTAATTTCTCAGTATCCTGCATATTCAGAAAACACCTTAATTTCCTAACATTTTTCAGAATGAAAAAAATTGCTTTGAATAGTTTTGAAATGTGTGGTTTAAATGACATGCTATAGTGCCAAAGATAATGCCTAGACTGTGGGCTGATTCAGTAAAACTAAAGGTGATTCCAATTGAGTTAACTAATGACAAAATATTGTTGCAATTAGCATCATTCGCTCCAATAATTAACATTTCTGTTTTGTCTATGTTCAAAGACAAGTAGTTCTCATCCATCCACTCCTTTAACTCACTAACACATCTAATTAAGGACAACATAGGAGAATCATCATTTGGTCTAAAAGAAAGGAATAACTAGGTGCCATTTGCATACAAGTGAAAATTAACGTTATGTTTTCTAAGGATAGATCCCAGTAGAAGCATGAAGAGTGAAAATAGTAAAGGTCCCAGTACTGAGCCCTGTGGGACACCATATCACACTTCAGTGTATAATGATGGAGTGATGTCAGAACATTTCTGTACGTAGTGGAATTGTCAGGTTGCCTTCTTCCAATAGTGCATCATGTTGCAATCCCTTCCCCAGGTTAACAATGCACATGTACCTGTCTGTCCACATCATCTAAAAGAAAACATAATTCATCAGACCAAGTCACCTTCTTCCATTACTTGTCACTGATGTCTACCAATTTTCTACATAGTTAGGAGTACACTCAGACCAAAGAAAGTTGTACAGAATTAAGTTTTTAAAAACTTAACACAAAACATACTGTATATTAAGACTTTTATGCATATGAAGAGTTTGTATAATAATGAATTTAGAATTACTAATATTTCCGAAGAATAAAGAGAGAGTCTGCAAAGTTTTTAATTACTACTGTTCTTTTAGTAATCTCTCCATTGTTCCTTGTATGTACTTTTTATTATGAATGAATCATTCTTACTTCAGTCTAAAGAATACAGGTCAAATATAAAGTAACAATAGAAGACACGTGTGAAAGGTTCTTCAATTAAGGAAATATTCTGAGCTGAAAGAAAATAAACTATTGTTAATTGTGAATTTAAACCCTGTCTCTGTAACTGTACCACTGCAGTGCTAGCACATTTGTAACCAAGAAAAACTAAATATTTATCATCAAGATTGTTAGAATTCTAAAAAATATATAGAAACAAATAGAGCATAGGGCTGACAGGATAACACGTGTTTCTTGAATATTGCAGTCATTGTGGTTTTTAGTTGTGCATTCTTACAGAGTGGTGGGTGGGTGTATTCTTTATACAAGGTGGGTACAGAAAGAAGTAATTTTATTTGTTTTAACTATTAGTCTTCATTTGTCCAAAAAGAAAGAAAGAAAGAAAGAATTACCTAACATGATCGGGTGTCACATTTTATACTTCATCTTCTTAGGTAGGCAAGTGATTTATTTTAAGTGATACGAAGAATTTATTATTTAATAAGCTAATTGATAAAAAAATTGACCTTTTGTGTTGTTAATTTTATTTCCTTTATTATCATTTTCTTAGGTGTTGATTGCCAAGACATCGTGACTCAAAGCCCAGAATTCATGCAAGTTGCAGAAAGAGAATCATTTAACATAGCATGCAGCTACACATCAAGTAACATTTATGCAATGCAATGGTATCTGCAAACCAAGAGCCAGGGATTAAAATATATCAATAAAGTTACATCTTCAAACAACAAGTATGGTACTTTTCTGATATATACCAAGCATCCATTGGTATTTCATCAAAATCTGGATTTTTGACCATGAGACCATCTCTTTCTGACTTTGCTGTCTACTACTGCGCATTAGAGCCCCACAATGCTGCAAAGAGTTTTTACTGTTTTACAAAAACCTCAGAAGAGAAGTGCTCAGCATGCTGCCTTCCAAAGATGTGTTGCTCTCAATATATATAGTATACATTTTCTATGAAATTGCTTATGAGAAATTAAAAAGGTGCGTTCTTACTGGATTTCTGCATTCATAAATTATAAATAATACATGTTACTTATTGTCTATAACAAATGCAGTAACTACCACTGCAAGCACCTTTACTCAGACAAGTGACCATTTAAAATGTCAATAAGCTATTTAATGACAGATGTGAAATATACAATACTTTACCTTCATTTATTTCACATATGCTGAAAAACAGAAGGTTGTGGAAAATTTGATTAAAAGATATTCACAATGTTGTTGTATGATTTTATTCTAAATTTAACAGCCCTGAGGGTATGGCCTATGAACACAATTACATCATTTGCCGTTTTTTATCTTTAATTACATTTACAAGGATAAACAAATAAGAAAACTCGGTGTAAGAATTAAAACATGCAGGAATTGCATAAGCATCATCAATCAATTTACATAATTAAGTTTACTGATAGGGGCGGCACGGTGGCGCAGTGGTAGTGCTGCTGCCTCGCAGTTAGGAGACCCGGGTTCGCTTCCCGGGTCCTCCCTGCGTGGAGTTTGCATGTTCTCCCCGTGTCTGCGTGGGTTTCCTCCGGGCGCTCCGGTTTCCTCCCACAGTCCAAAGACATGCAGGTTAGGTGGATTGGCGATTCTAAATTGGCCCTAGTGTGTGCTTGGTGTGTGGGTGTGTGTTTGTGTGTGTCCTGCAGTGGGTTGGCACCCTGCCCAGGATTGTTTCCTGCCTTGTGCCCTGTGTTGGCTGGGATTGGCTCCAGCAGACCCCCGTGACCCTGTGTTCGGATTCAGCGGGTTAGAAAATGGATGGATGGAAGTTTACTGATAACTGCTAACTTCCCTTCACTCAAACAATGTCAGAATTTCAGCATTCAAATTACGCTACGAGGATTCCATCACATCTTCTAATGATTTTCTTCAGGAATGCAGTGCAGAAAACGAAAACTAATTCTCAATTTTCAGTTTGCGGTGGACACAAACAAAAGTCAATTGAACAAATTATATGTTGTTTTTGATTGGCTAGATATCATGGTAGCAGAGTGTAGTATTGCCTGGTTGTAATAAGAAGACCAGGGTTCACGTCCTGGGTCCTCCTCATGTTTGCATTGTTTTCCTCCGACCGTCCAAAGAAGTGTAGTATGGGTCGATTAGTGACACTAAATTGGCCCTAGTGTATGCGATGGACCAGTGTCCTTTCCAGGGATTGTTCCTGCTTTGTGCCCAATGCTTGCTGGATATACTCCAGCCCCCACAACCCTTTTCAATGTGAAGGATGCTTAGAAATGGTCAGATATGTTTATTGGCATGACCTTGTGCAAAGAACCTAGATAAATCATTTTGAAAAAAGTGAACCACTCTTTGTAAATATCTTATTCAATTTTCTTAACTCCTAGTAGTATGTATTCATTACAATAACAAAACACAAATAACTTGGCAATCATTCCAAGTAGTACTGTTAAATAAGCTTATATATATTTATATTATTAACATACCCTGTAAATAAAGAATAGTTGTGAGTCACTATTGCAAATGAATCCAAGATGGTCACTCTTTGTTAATTCAGCCTGATTGAACCCTGCCATGTAAACAACTGAGTTCTCTATGGCAAGACTGCCAATTCTAACAAAGCAAGAAACTTTTATAAATTAGGTTCATTTACATAACATACTCAAAAGACACTTAGTCTACTCATTAACAGAACAAATAAATTGTATATCCTTTATCACACACTTTGGCTTAGGGGACACCTTTAAGGCTCTGTTGAGGTAAATGGTTCCACTCTGGAACAAGAGGACGCACTCTCACTAACTATTTTTCTCCTTTTGCCTACACCTCCTGAAGGATTTGTGACCTTGCCCTGCTCCTTCTCGACCCAGAGACAAAGGAAGCATACAATCTGTGAGACCCATTGGAGGAAGAAGGACTGATCCAAGTTAAAGAGAATGAGAACAAGAATGAGAGACAAAGGCAGTCGTTGCTTGTTTTTCTTTTGCCATTAAAAAGGAATTTCTGGACTGGTATCCCAATCCTTGATGCCATGTCTGAGTCATCACTGACACTTTCTAACACATCTATAGTTAAAAAGATTAAAAGTCTGTTGGAAAATATCCGGTTAACTGAATAGGACTTCTTATATGTAAAACGTTCTAGAAAACAAAATAAAAGTTAAAATATCATATGATCTCACCTCTAGTTCTGTGCTGGTACAAAAGATTCAAAATGACCCAGTTAAGCAGGCAGACACAATTTAATGTACGTTGCAAATTTATTCAGTAAATTTTTCTCTTACAATGTCGATTACATTAAAAAACAAAATCTGAGAGAAATCTCACAAAAAATGAAAGAAAATTTCCTTGAGTTCAGTATCAATAAAAATGTAGTTTATGAAAAATAACCTTAATTAAGTTAAACCTATTGAATAAGCATAGTTACTCCAAGAGACATCCTTTTAAACCAAAGTAAAGTACATGCGAGTGCTTAAAAAAATTAATGAACCTTGAAAATAATCAGTACTGAGGAAAGTCTTTAAACTTCAAACTTAAGACAAAAAAATTACTAATTTAGTATTAAGTTTGCAAGGTGAACCTGGAATCAAGGATCTTATATTGTCAATTTTCTCATTAGGGTAAGGTAAGTCTGCACTGCTAATGTCTGTTGATAATTTGCACTGTAGTTCAAAATGATCATTTGTTAGATTAACCACTATTCTAAAGTTATTAAAGGGCTTTAATGATCTCTTGGGCACTGCAATCTGCAGTGTGTCTGTCTGTCTGCAGAGAGAGTATAGACCACGTTGAGAGGTTTATTTACCTCAGCAGCAACATTCATGTAGTCAGGAGATGGATTGGGAGAGCAATGAGGTCGCTGGAACAGGGTGTGTGGTTCTCCCAATATCTTTACAAATGGATGAAGGTCCAGAATCAATATTAGGCTTTGTGAATATCTTTCTTTATCTTTCTTCCAAATGCTGAATGCATTCCAGTATTTAAATCTTAAGACTCAACACTGCATTCTTCACTCTCCTATTAAAACAAGGCAAAGTCTTGGCACACAGACTTCTGGGCGTTAATGATAAACTGATCCATCCTGAATAAATTGGTTTTATGCAGTCCCATTCTGTCACAGATAATCCCAGAAGACTACTTAATGTAATCAATGCAGATACCTTTTTCTTCTGCAGGTTTATTCTACATGGAACCAAAAAGGCATTTGATTGATTAAATCTGGTACTTCTCTGGAGGTTCTGGAAAAGATGGTATTTAGTGCTCTATTTTTGGAAATGATTAAAACATACTCCACTCCTTCAGCTGAGTTGCTCATAAATTCAGACATATCTTCTAATTTTCTTGTTAAGAAGGGTTTCACATGTTACTGCAATTTAACTATATAATATTATCCAAAGAATTTCTCTTTATGCTGATGGCAAACTCCTATACGTAGGAAACACTCCTAAGGATATTCCAATTTAAACACCTTCTCAGATCTTTTGAAATTATGTCAGGTTGTAAAATTAATTGGCTGAAATCTTTATTACCACTTAACACCTTTGCCTGTTTTGCTACTTTCCCCAATGTCTATCCCCATTACTGACCCTTTTTGGTATTTGGGCATTGAGATATCCTCTACTGTGAATTATATTTCAAATTCAACCTTTTATTGTCTCTTTGCAGACATCAAATACTCAATCCAAATGAATAGATGAATATTCCAATACCTTTTCTGTCCTACCTGGCCGCTGTGAAGTTGAATGTTGTCCACAAACACAATGCCATAAACTCTATCATTTTTCTACCCTCTTCCCCTTCTTATTGGTCAGAGATTCGTTTTCTGCTCCTGGGTTTTTATTTGTAATAGCAGAAAACCCATAGTGAAACATACTGTTTTAAACTGGAATAGGTGTGATGCAGGTTTTTCACTTCCAGATTCAGAATGATACCACTGGGTTTACATATCCTGTTTGGAGCTGGTTAACACCTACCATTCTCTCACTCTGGTTTCTAATCAAAGAATTCCTGGGATTGAAGTGTTAAATGCATATTGAATATTTGTTTATTGGACATTTGCACAAAAAATATAAGCATTATAGAAACTATGAACTATTACTAACACTCTTTTTTTTCTATTCTTAGTATCCTGCTGTGGCTCTACCACCAAGCTGTTTTCCTGCCCATGGAGAAGACATTTGAGTAAACAGTGCGCCTTGCCATTAAAAGATAGAAAGATTCTATTCTTGGTGCCAATTTGAATCTTAACTGACAAACTTCCCCAGAGCCCATTATGATATATACTGTTCAAACTTGACATAACACTGAAAAGAAAGTAGGCAGTGTTCTTTAAAGACATATAATTGGCTATCTTTAATAGTCATGCATTGCTATTAGGTGGTCACCCAAGTTTATGGTCTGCCTGGATGCTGTGTGGTAATGGTACATTGGGTGATCTGTTTGGAGATTCTGAACTTGAATTATCCCAAAATTTGTATTCTATTTTTGGCATTCTTTTTTTATTCCTGTGTCTGCCTTACATTTCTTTTACCCTATCACCCTCTCTTCTCTAGGTCTTTTTTTCCTCTCACAAAAACTCTCAGTGCTCTATTCATTGTTATGTAAGGCTTCTCATAAGCCTCTATCTACCCTTTTTTCTCTCAGTGGGCTCAGGATTTCACATCCTTTCTTCTTTGCCTGGCTACCATTTTCAAAAATATTATTGCTAACAAGGCTTCCCACTCAGGAACAAGATGTGGTGTTCAACACCATCAACAATTCGGCTCAGCACAGCACCTAGACCTGAGTCTGAAGCATTGGTCTCGAGAATGAAAGGCAAAGAAATGTTAGGAACCCTCAGAACTGTTGCTGATGTAAAGGCCTGTTTCAGGTCATGAAATGCAGGCTCTGTTTTTGTTTCCCAAACCACCAAGTTGGTGGCCTGCTTTTTTGTTAACTCCATCAAGGATGCTGCTCTCTCAGAGAAACGGGGTACACACCAGCAGTAGAAGCCTGCTAACCCCAAGAAAGCTTGGACCTGCTGCTTGGTTTTCAGATGGGACTCAGAATGGCATCTGCTTTGGAGCACTGTAGTCAGACCATATCCCTGCCCTCAGATAGCCTAAATATTTGGCATCTGTCAACCTCAAGAAACATTTTTGGGGGTTAATCCAGAGTACAGTATTACTTAGTGTCAGAAATACGGTTCTAACATGCTACATGTGTTCCTCCCATGTGTCTGAATAGATGACAATGTCATCCAGGTAGGGTGCACTAAAGGAGTTGTGGGGCTGTAGCACTCTATCCACCTGGAAGGTCGCTGGTTCTCCATGCAACCCAAATGGGAGGACACAATAATGCCAGTGTCCACCAGAGGTGCTGAGCACAGTCTTTTCTTTTGCAGAGTCCATTAAAGGAACCTATCGGGTCAGTGGTTAATTACCATCATCAAAGCCCTTTAGCTGTCTCCCATGCTCATGCATGTGACAGCATATATTTTTAAATCAGCTTTCTAACTATGTTTGTAGTTACTCACACAGATAAAGAATCATTCACTTAACTGAGTTGTAAGGAGAACTTTTTGCCTTGTAAAAAAGTTCAGAAAATTCATTATTCTAAATGAAATGAGTTTAATTCTGAAATAAGACATATTGATTGGTGTCAAGAATACTCTTCTGAAAATCCTGAACAAATTTACCTAGTTTTACCAGAACACAGGAACAATAAAATATATATATATATATGCTAAAGACTGCAAAGTTCAAGTTTGTTAACATAACATGCCATGGATGCTGTTAAAACAAAAAAAAGCTTGCTCCTTTTGACTTGCTCCTATTACTATGACTAACACCCACAGAGCCTGTGATACAAAGGATCAGCATTATATGCTTAGGGAGCTGTCCCTGTTGCTACCCGATATGGTGCTACATAGGAAGAAGTATAACATGCTTAATCCAGCAATTAACACAACACACATTGAATAATGCAGAACAAATAAAACATTTTAATAATATTCTCATTATGGTCAGCTAATGTAAGCCTCAAATAAAAATACTGCAAGTGTTTTGTTTTTTTTTGCTGGCCTTAGTGGCAGAGTTCCTAAGAAAAAATCAAATCTTGTTAAGGTTAAAATGGCCAAAAGAACATAGACTTTCAATGAAAGATTGCTGGAAAGGCATGTTATGGTCAGCATCCTGCAGTCATCTTTCTCTGTTGCAGAAAACACTGGTATTTTGCATGTATTTATGGAAGAAGCCAACTGAGTAAATGTAAGGTGTTTGTTTCTCAAACTACAGACTCTAATGTACTTATCTTCTTCTGCAGTTGAGCATCTGGGCCTTCCCCTTCTTTTTCTACACTCCAGTTTGCCCTCTTCTCTCAAGACAATAATAGACAGCTTTGTAAGAAATCCTTAGTTTCTTGGCAATTTGTCACATAGAATAATCTTCATTCTGAAAAAAAAACAATAGACTGAAATGTTTCTTGAAAAAGCTGCTTAATTTTGGACATTTATAACCCAGAACTGAACTTTAGGAATGCCAGTACCTTACAAACGAAATGAACAAAATAACAGGTTCCAGCAGTGAAGATTTCTGGGTGTGTTCTACCTTTTGACTGGTAATGTACAGTATATATAATAATAGTAATATATATATATGTGTGTGTGTGTGTGTGTGTGTGTGTATGGATGTATGTATGGATTTATGGATGCATACCTCTGTTACACATCTAGGACAGGTTGAAATCTAAGTAATCATTGTATGGAATGTTATTTGATTTAATCAAATCAATAAAATGTCAAAAAAAGAAATTAAGTAATCAACATAAACCTCAGTGTATTCAGTGTTAACATTTGCAGTGTGCCATCTATTAGAATATATTTTGTAATTTTTTGCATTAGTAAAACACTTTGCATTTTTCATTTCAAAAGATGGAGCATCTCAGACATTATCACAGCTTTTACAAATCTCATACCAAATGGCATATAATAGAGACATATCAACCAGATAGTGTAGCCAAAGGTTTGAAGTGTACCACTGTGATCTGCAAGGTTTATTCTAAGCACATTATTTTACAGGTATTTGATGCCATAACTAAATACAGCTGAAACCACGCAAATCAGCTAACAGAAAGAAACTGATGGGGAGATGGAAAGATGAGGTAGGGTTCGGAGGGTGTTGGTCATAAAGTCTTCTTTATTGTTTGCATGTTTTTTTTTCCAAGTCTGCATATTCTGGGTTCATGTCCAAATATCTGTTAATGGCATTTTCATTAGAGAGCCATGTTTCAGCCAGTCCCCTGGCACTTTAGTATTAGCCTTGAATTTTACTTGCGCTGAGTTCCACTTAAATGTATGTCCAGTCAAACTTGTATGTGTGTAAATCAGAGACCACGGATCCTTTCTTCTGGCTGCATTGTTGTATAATTTTGTGTATTGCCTTATATTTACTGTTATTGGTTTTAATGCAAATAAACATAATTTACAAGTAAAAGTTAAAAGTCAATACCTGAATATGTGGGGTACAGTATGGTCAGTGGTACAGATAGTAGGCTAAAGGTTAGCTGGTTTTGACATTTCTTCTTATTCCCAACTAAAAGAAGAGCCTATGAGGTTAGTTGGTAACTTTTGTGTTAGGTGATCTGATAGCATGATAATACATCATATTAAGTGTTATTCTCCTTGGGGATTAACAAAATATATCAAGTCAAAAAAGTATTTGATATGTGCCATTTATTAGAAAGTATTTTCTAACCGATACAATAATAAAATGCAATGTACTTTTAGCTTTATCCTATACACTGCTTGGGAATATATGTGCAAGATTCAAATCTGTGAATTCTTAAGTGTCATCCGTCAGTCATACATAGATATATGAATTATTATTGAATAAATTTAATGTAAAAATAACTCAAATAATCTGCTACAAATTCGTGGATGGACCAAAGAGAAAAAAAAAAATTAGCAACATTTATAATAAGGTAAGGGGCAATACTTATTCGTTTTAAACTAACACTCACCCGAGAAGGTTGATAGATAAGTACGAAATACACAAGTTACTCCCGTTTTTTTTATTTTTATTTTGGCCTTTAAGTGGCAGCAAAACACAGTCAAATCATAATACAGGATGGATGACTAAATTTGGAAACAGTGAATGCGTGACAGTAACAGTTCATATTTAAACAGACATAATGAAAACATGTACCATCACCAAAAAGTTTATTTTCTTGCAGTTAAAGGTATTTGAATGCAATGATTTTAGGCCATTTTAATTTCTTTCATTAATTTGCTGCTTTATTAGCTAACCTTGGATAAAACGATTAAATAAATTACAAAAATAGCACTGCAGAAAATTAAACTACAGATCCTTACTGAATTCAATACAAAAAAACAGATTAAGTTTTTTTTCTTTATTTTAATACATTTTTAATTACAGGAATTTCATGGAAAAGATGAAGATTCTGTAATTCAGTGGCCATTTTCAGTATCTAGCAGGAAAGAAGAAGTTATTACTCTGCACTGAAATTACACACATTCTTACACAAATGTCTACCTCCAGAGATACTGCAAGAATGCTGAAGAAAAAATCCAGTATATTCTTCAAAGTGCCAAGCTATCTGGAATCACAGAGGTATTAGCTGCTGATGGTCATTTTTCAACTTTTCTTGATGAACAGCTTAAAACAACTCACCTGACAATAAATGCAACAAGGTTAAGTGACTCTGCAGTTTACTTCTGTGCCCAGAGTCCCACAACAGAACATTTGCTTCTGCTGCTTGATCAAAAACCAACCTCACTAAACAGAAACTCTGTTCAAGAATTTTCAAGACACATCAGAAATATTTATAGCATTCTTCAACTAAAATGCTGATTGTGGTTTGAAGGTATAACAAATGCATCTTAATGTGTCTGTGTAGTATTACAGTACACTGTTGCATTACATTAGTGTGTTTGTGATATCCCATGTAGTGGGAAAGTGGCCCCAGCCTACACTCTGGACATCTGATAGTTTATGAACAGAACAGGATAAGTGGAGAGATGAGACAGACAAAAATTGAATGGTGAATGGTGCAAGTTTATTTACAAGAGTGCGGTACAACAAAAAAAAAGCAGTGTCAGGTGGGCTTTGAGGCACAGTCCTTCAGCACTGACACTTCTTCAGAAATAAATAAAAATAAAAAAAAGTAAAAACATGGTGTACTGTATTTACAAAAACCATGCACTCCTACAAAAACTACACACACACTCCATCAATTAAGGTATTCTTCCTTTATCTCTGGCTCAAGGAGCTCCTCCAACAGGAAAATAAATAATTAAGAAGAAAAAAAATATGCACAAGAAAAAAAAAAAATCAAGTGTGTGTATATATACATATACACATACATACATGCATACATACATACATACATACATACATACACACACACGAAGAAAAAAAACCAATTGCACCAAACCCAAACTCAAAATCATCCCAGTACCAAATAAGCATATATACCCATCCATCCATCCATCCATCCATTTTCCAACCCGCTGAATCCGAACACAGGGTCACGGGGGTCTGCTGGAGCCAATCCCAGCCAACACAGGGGACAAGGCAGGAACCAATCCCAGGCAGGGTGTCAACCCACCGCAGGCATATATACCTCCAACAAGAATTATCACTAGGAGATATACAACACTATATATATATATATATACACACTGCCTGGCCAAAAAGAAATTCGCCACCAAAAAAAAAGGTCACACACTCTAATATTTCATTGGACCACCTTTAGCTTTGATTACGGCACGCATTCGCTGTGGCATTGTTTCGATAAGCTTCTGCAATGTCACAAGATTTAGTTCCATCCAGTGTTGCATTCATTTTTCACCAAGATCTTGCATGATGGGTGCATCACTTCATCTGCCTCTCTTCTTACCCTGATGCGCCCATCACTCTAGAACAGGGTAAATCTGGACTCATCAGACCACATGACCTTCTTCCATTGCTCCAGAGTCCAATCTTTATGCTCCCTAGCAAATTGAAGCATTTTTTTCCGGTTTGCCTCACTGATTAGTGGTTTTCTTACAGCTACACAGCTGTTCAGTCCCAATCCCTTAAGTTCCCTTCGCATTGTGCGTGTGTAAATGCTCTTACTTTCACTTTTAAACATAGACCTGAGTTCTACTGTTGTTTTTCTTCAATTTGATTTCACCAAACGTTTAAGTGATCGCCGATCACGATCATTCAATATTTTTTTCCGGCCACATTTCTTCCTTGAAGATGATGGATCCCCACTATCCTTCCAGTTTTTAATAATGCGTTGGACAGTTCTTAACCCAATTTTAGTAGTTTCTGCAATCTCCTTAGATGTTTTCTCTGCTTGATGCATGCCAATGATTTGACCCTTCTCAAACAGACTAACATCTTTTCCACGACCACGAGATGTGTCTTTCAACATGGTTGTTTAAGAAATGAGTAGCATCTCATTGCATCAGTTGGGGTTAAATAACTTGTTGCCAGCTGAAAGATAATCTCCCATGCAGTAGTTATCCAATAGGAGGCTCGTACCTATTTGCTTAGTTAAATCCAGGTGGCGACTATTTTTTTGGCCAGGCAGTGTATATATGCAAAAGTATATTTACAAAACTGTCGATATCACGAGTGCTACTCCAATTGCTCAGCAGTGATTAACCCTACCTCGCATTTAAGTCCACTGACGAGCCCTATTGGCCGGCAACTCCTTAAATATAACCGTCAAGATTGTCCAGCCACTCTGCCACCCCGTCTACCCCATGCACCTATCCAGGTAGACGCTAGCATGTTCACGCTATGCGCCACAACACGCCCCAAACAACTTTGTATTTAAAAATCGAACCCCTGTGCGTCTAAGCACTTCTAACGGACAACGGCCATGCTGAGCTCAAGCACACCAGTTGCTGACTCGTCGGTAAGTAAAATTCTGTTATTTACAATACGGGACCCCCATCTCTGACTCAGCCCAGTTTACACAGGCAAATCCCGACTCTTTCTTTCAGGCTTTGGTCAGGCTGCGAGGCCACCGACATGTAAAACTGAACACGTGCGTTGGAGCCCGTACTGGCCATTATACTAGCTCCACGTGTGTTCAGATACACCGCACCTCGCAGCGGTAACCTGCTAGAGGGCCCCGTGTTCACACGGTAAGCGCACAAACTTTTCTCAGGCCTGGGTATGTATGTATAATTACTATTTTTTGGGAGTGGAAGTTATCATTTAAAGCAAGTTATATATATATAATATAGTCTCTTTTTGTACCATTTTGTTCTCGTCTGATTATTTCCGCCATGGTTACTAAAGGGATGTGTATCGCTCAAGTATATTCTGCATCAATTAAAAACACAATCCCAGGGAGCAAGCGCACCCTGCTGTAGACAAATACAGTATACAATGACATTCCATAAAATATTTGGGGGGATGGGATGGAGGAGATGGTCCCTAATGAAGACTTCTGAAGAGGTGCCTGTAGTCTAGGTTGAAACTGAAAAAGGTGCCATTGAGTACTGGCCCACTTCAAGCATTAGAGTGCAATATTTTCAATTGGGAGGTACATTAACCAACCATAATGAGAATATTATGAGTACTGTCACCAGATTTGCAACGCTAATCCATGTGAGCTGGCAGTGGACTACCTCCTTCCCCTTCATCTTAAGCATAGGAGAGAATATGAATAATAATAATAAAAAAAAATATATTTAGAAGGCCTTTTTTCTTGATAGAAGAAAAAAGTGCTAATCATTCGCACAGATACAAGGGAAACAAAAAAGACGTTCCAGGTGCACCCATATCTGCAACCTTAAATAACGGGACAAGACATTTCTACTGTG
Source organism: Erpetoichthys calabaricus (assembly GCF_900747795.2). NCBI lineage: Eukaryota > Metazoa > Chordata > Cladistia > Polypteriformes > Polypteridae > Erpetoichthys > Erpetoichthys calabaricus. The sequence continues at coordinate 103,346,270 of NC_041402.2, read as the reverse complement.
CTACAAGTCCCACGTCCAATTATTTTATTTATATATATATATATATATATATATATATATATATATATATACATACATACATACATACACACACAGGTGTGTAAAATATTTGGACAGAGACAACTTTTTTCTAATTTTGGTTCTGTACATTACCACAATTAATTTTAAATGAAACAACTCAGATGCAGTTGAAGTGCAGACTTTCAGCTTTAATTCAGTGGGGTGAACAAAACGATTGCATAAAAATGTGAGGCAACTAAAGCATTTTTTTAACACAATCCCTATATATTTCACATTTCAGGGGCTCAAAAGTAATTGGACAAATTAAATAACTGGAAATAAAATGTTCATTTCTAATACTTGGTTGAAAACCCTTTGCTGTCAATGACAGCCTGAAGTGTTGAACTCATGGACATCACCAGATGCTGGGTTTCATCCTTTTTAATGCTCTGCCAGGCCTTTACTGCAGCGGCTTTCAGTTGCTGTTTGTTTGTGGGCCTTTCTGTCTGAACTTTAGTCTTCAACAAGTGAAATGCATGCTCAATTGGGTTAAGATCAGGTGACTGACTTGGCCATTCAAGAATTTTCCACTTCTTTGCTTTAATAAACTCGGTTGCTTTGGCTGTATGTTTTGGGTCATTGTCCATCTGAATCATGAAACGCCGCCCAATCAATTTGACTGCATTTAGCTGGATTTGAGCAGACAGTATGTCTCTGAACACCTCAGAATTCATTCGGCTGCTTCTGTCCAGTGTCACATCATCAATAAACACTAGTGTCCCAATGCTACTGGCAGCCATGCACGCCCAAGCCATCACACTGCTTCCACCGTGTTTTACAGATGATGTGGTATGCTTTGTATAATGAGCTGTTCCACGCCTTCTCCATACTTTTTTCTTGCCATCATTCTAGTAGAGGTTGATCTTGATTTCATCAGTCCAAAGAATGCTTTTCCAGAACTGTGCTGGCCTTTTTAGATGTTCTTTAGCAAAGTCCAATCTAGCCTTTCTATTCTTGAGGCTTATGAGTGGCTTGCACCTTGCAGTGCACCCTCTGTATTTACTTTCATGCAGTCTTCTCTTTATGGTAAATGTGGATATCGATATGCCTACCCCCTGGAGAGTGTTGTTCACTTGGTTGGCTGTTGTGAAGGGGTTTCTCTTCATCATGGAAATGATTCTGCGATCATCCACCACTGTTGTCTTCCGTGGACGTCCAGGTCTTTTTGCATTGCTGAGTTCACCAGTGCTTGCTTTCTTTCTCAGGATGTACCAAACTGTAGATTTTGCCACTCGTAATATTGTTGCAATTTCTCGGATGGGTTTTTTTTCTGTTTTCACAGCTTAAGGATGGCTTCTTTCACCTGCATGGAGAGCTCCTTTGAAAGCATTTTGTCTGTTCACAGCAAAATCTTCCACATGCAAGCACCACACCTCAAATCAACTCCAGGCCTTTTATCTGCTTAATTGATAATGACATAATGACGGACTTGCCCATACCTGCCCATGAAATAGCCTTTGAGTCAATTGTCCAATTACTTTTGAGCCCCTGAAATGAAGGGATTGTGTTAAAAAATGCTTTAGGTGCCTCACATTTTTATGCAATCATTTTGTTCACCAAACTGAATTATGGCTGAAAGTCTACACTTCAACTGCATCTGAGTTGTTTCATTTAAAATTCATTGTGGTAATGTACAGAACCAAAATTAGAAAAAAGTTGTCTCTGTCCAAATATTTATAGACCTAACTGTATATGTGTGTGTGTATGTGTATATATGTATATATGTATGTGTATGTATGTGTGTATGTATATATATGTGTGTGTGTGTGTATGTATATATATGTGTGTGTGTGTGTGTATATTATGGGGTGCCAAATAGGCAAATACAATGATTTTCTGAATATATGAAGTCAAAACTTGAATATATAATGTCATTGTCGAATATATAAAGTAATTTTTGGAATATATAAAGTCATTGTCAGAATATATAAAGTCATTGTCGGAATATATAAATTCAAAACTTGAATATATAAAGTCAACATCAGAATATATAAAGTCAAAACTTGTTTCTGAATACATAAAGTCAAAACTTGAATACATAAAGTCATTTCCGAATATATAAAGTCATTGTCGGAATATATAAAGTAATTCCTGAATATATAAAGTCAGCACTTGAATATATAAAATCAGCTTTGGAATATATAAAGTCATTCCCGAATATATCACTGTAAAGAATGCTTGAATCCCCTAACTTAAAATTATCAAGCAACTAATTTCATCACTCTTTTTAAGTTAGCACAACGTTTTAGCAATTTGTTCTCTTTAAATAAAAAAATTAATTGACCCAACTTGTGTTAGGACCAGAGTTATTTGCATTACTTAAAAACTTTACTTGTGTCAACTCATATTTTTTACATAAGTGGAAATTAAAAAAACAAGTTGGACAACCCAACTTAAAAAGAGTGATGTAATTTGTTACTGCATTTTTTAAAATTGATATGTGATACAAAAATATATTACTTGCATGGATTAACTATAAAAAAAGCTCATTAAATAAATGAAAACTGCATTTGTTTAGCAAAACTGTTTATGATTGTCTCTCAACAGACACCAATGAAAAACATATCTGTTAAAATTTTTGAAAAACATTAGTATTAAGCAAACCACTAGTACTGAACAATGTTCAACAAGAGCAAATTAAATCATCTGTTTAACAGAGGTACCTGATAAGCAGTTTTCATTTCATGTTAAAACAATTTAAACACAATAAAACAAACTGAAATATTTTCCATATAATACAGGTAGTTAAACACTAAGACAATATTTTTGTACCAGAGAAGAGATTGTTTTACACCATTCTTTCAAGATCTAAACAAATAAAACCTAAAAGATTTTAAACATCTCAAATTAAATAAAGATATTCACAAACATGAAATATTTACAAACTGCAAAAAAGACAAAACTGATAAAGGTTTGCACATCATTTACCCTCAATCAACAGATTCTACTTATATATAATTTCTAACCTTGCAAAATGAATATCAACATAATTGACACACCAGGCTAAAGCTTTAGAACTTGCAACAACTTATTTTTTAAGGACAGGGTATGAGCCAAACATTGTTCTCCAAGATTAAGAAAGACCTTCTGAATGGTATCAAATGTGTACTTCCATTCTTTAGGATACTCCATATTTAAGGCATAAATCAACCCAAACAGTACACAAAAAGCAGTGGGATAATCCGGCAGTCCTTCAACCACAACGTGTCCTCAATCACAACTACCATGCTGTCTAGTGTCCCGGAATCTTTTTCATCTCTGACCATTTCAATCATCATGATTTTCACACCTTGACTGTCAAATTCCTTTGACTTACTTACCTTAAAAACATATAAAAACAAATGTTTTAATGCACCACTGTGAGTAACAGTTGTTAGTTTTATGATGATTGGGGGAAAAAAAAACTTACCAAACAAGACTTCAGTAGTGGTGTGTGCTCTCTCAGGTAATGTGGAAGACCTTTCAATGCAACTGATCTACGGTGTTCAGTTATGTCTGTAAAGATGAAAGATTTATGGTATTATAAAACAATAAAAAGGAGAGACAAGCTTTCTTATATTGATATCACAACAATGTATTTACATTTCAATACATTTAAAATAAATGTTAATTAATACATTTCTTAATTGCATAAATAGTTTCACATGTAAAATATGTTTTATGTCGCACTTCATTGGCCGCTTATGCTGGTCAACATCACTGCTATTCTGAGCCTTATTCTGGGAGCACAGAGGACTCGACAGGAGGCACAATGGGGTGCCAGTTTACCAGAGGGTACACACAGACAAACCCGCACAATTCTCATACACTCACACCAGGACAATTTAGTCAGACCTAAGCTGTCTTTCATTGGTTTGTGGGAGGAAACTTAATTCCCATTTAATTTAATGTTTTACATTTTTCAAATCACCATTAGAAGTATACTGGGTAATCTTTCTGCATCTAAATTATTGGTTTAAACATCACTTACTAAAGATGTAGAATTAGATGTTGAAGTTCTACATTCAGGATCACTGTTCAAAAAAATTCACATATGAAACCTGGTCTACCCATGGATGAAAATATAAATGGAAAGTAAGGATCACATAACAGGACAGGAAAAAGTGAACACACTGAATATGTAATTTACATGAATAAAATACAACTATAATAATTTTTATGAACAAAATTTACATTGGTTTAAATTGACTGAGTGTGTCAGTGTGTGTGTGTGTTTATACTTTATATACAGTATCTGAACTGGTGCTTCATCCAGAGTGTCCCCTGCCTATTTGAAAACATTTACATAAGCATTTATATTGAACACATGGTATCAACATGGTGTTACATACAATGTCTACTGTAAGGTACAGTATGTAATGTAACAAGAATTATCCAACTAAATTGACAGGCACAATAGACATGAATGCAAGGCAGCCTCATACACATTTGTCAATATCCAGGATGACAAAAAAACAAACAAAAAAAAAAAACCCTTGGGTTTTAGTTTTTCATTTGGAAACACTTCTTGAAACAGCTGTCTGTGTCCTGAGAGTTTTGACTCCAAATAGCACAATGTTTCCTCTGAAAATTTTTTGGAAAATGCAAGTTCCACAATATCCTTCAGGTCCATTAAAATTTCCCAAGTTTTCTCTTTTTCCGGCACTAACCCACCAATCATCTATGATAAGAGTCTTAACAGTGTCCAATTCTCATGCCTATTACCACCAATTGTTTTTTTTGAACTGAAGGTTTGTAAATTTTTTTGTGGCCGACTAACTTTATCAGAGTGGTCATATGGAAAATTCTGGATAATAGTGTTAAGGCAGTCAAGTGTGAAATAATTATCTTTAATCAACTTGTGTCTTTTGAATTAAGTGTTTGTTTGCACAATACCCTCAAGAAAATCGTGAAGAAGGTCTGCTGGAAACCCAGTTACAGGGTGGAAAAAAGTCAAATGTTTACTCAACACATATTCAGCTTTAACACCACTGGCAGACTTAAGACTGGGATTTGTTTTAAGCTGAGTGATTAAATCATCATGCCCCTGTTGTGTACTTATTTGAAATAATCCTTGTCATACATCTATGCTTTGAATGTCACTCAGTGATGCTAAACAGAAATGACAGAATTTGTCTACCTTGAAGCTCTCCTGGAATCCTGCAAGACTATGTGCAGCAAGATTATCGGCAGAAACAGTAAACACAATTCCTCTGATGTTTCCAGAAAGTTTACTGATGTACAAACCTTCTTGTTCAAGCATCTTTAAATCTTTGACAAATGGATCAAAAAAAGCGTCATAACCAAACTCTTTTACATCCAGACTTTTGCTTAGAAGTGCTAACTGTATTGCAGTGAGATTGCTTCAAAATTCTAATGGCCAGTTAAGAAGAACCCAGTATACTGCAGTTAAATTGTGTTTCTTGCATGAAGTGCCAAGTGGATTGGCAACTTCAAAATCATCAATGTACAAACAAATAGCAATTCTAAACTCTCTGGAACCAAGAAGTTTGTTTTCTTTATAAACCTTTCCATCTAGATATGACATATAATATCCTGGTATCTCCACTGGAGTACTCAATGTGTTCTCCAAAACATCAGTTCGACCCAGCAAAGTTGTTAAGACTTTCAATAAGGGAACATAAACAAATGATCTGGTTTTTTTTCCGCTGAACACAAACTCAACTGGTTTAACTACAGCAAAGTTTTTCTTAGCATAAGCCTTTCTTTTGTGACCAGTAGCAAGTGTTCCTCCTTCACAATCTTTTAAAAATGGGTTGCTTTTGTGAATGGTGTCTGAAATATTTGCAAGATCAGAGTTACCAAGAGTGCAGCCATTTTTCTTCAAAGTGTCCACAATAATATGTAAGGTTTGGGATTCTCAAAGTTCTGAGATCTCTTTTAAATTTTCAATAATCTGTTGCATTGCATTTTGTGAAACGTGCCATACAGTTTGCATACACAAAAAGAAAGCAGCAAGTTTATGTGCAATTGCTAAATCTAAATTTTCTCCTTCAACAACAATACTTGTTAAAATGTTACTGCTACATGCCTCTGTGATTATCTTCACCATCATCAGATTCCTCTAGATTACAGCTAGCTTCACCTAATTCACCATATTGGAGCTATTTTTAGGAAATTTAACATTTCTTTTCACCGCTATGCTGATGATACTCAGGTTTATATTCCTGTCTGCAACTCTACAACAAATCAACTCCACAACTGTCTGTCTGAACTAAGATCCTGGATGGCTAATAATTTTCTTGATCTAAATCAAAATAAAACGGAGGTGCTTATAGTGGATCTATCAGCTAAAGCCCAAATTGGTCTTGGACTTCTCGGCTCTTTCTCTGTCTTTTCCAAACCTCAAGTCTGCAATCTTGGTGTTACCTTTGATAGTAACCTCTCTTTTGAGAAACAAGTAAATTCTGTAGTCAAGAGTTGCTTTTTCCAACTTTGTCTTTTAGGTAAGATAAAGCCTTTTTTATCTTCAAAGGATCTTGAGATAGCTACTCATGCATTTATTTTTTCTCGCCTCGATTACTGCAACTCGCTGTATTCTGGGATTAATAAATCCCTGATACACAGGTTACAGTTGGCCCAAAATGCTTCCGCTCGCTTTCTGGTTGGGGCAAGAAAGTATGACTCTGTTTCTCCAATATTAGCTTCTTTACACTGGCTGCCTGTCAAGTTTTCGAATTGATTTTAAAATCTTGCTGCTAGTTTTTAAATCTTTACATGGGCTTGCTCCTGCCTTTTTATCTGAACTGTGTGTTTTACATCAGCCATCTAGAGTGCTTAGATCTTCTGGTCAGCTGTGTCTGGTTGTCTCTTGTACCAAGTGTAAAACTAAGGGGGACAGGGCTTTTGCAGCTGCTGCACCTCATCTGTGGAATGCTTTACCTCATCACATAAAGGAGTCGTCTACAATTGAACTGTTCAAAACAAGATTAAAGACTCATTTCTATTCACTTGCATTCCATTACCTTCAGTAATACTGATGGTTTCCTCTTTGTGATTATATAACATTACTTTTATTTTTTATGTATATAACATTACTTGTATTTATTATGTATTTTATTTTATGTTCATATTTTACTTCTATTTATGTTTTATGTTAATTTATTTGGTTTTTCTTTTATTCTATTATTGTAAAGCACTTTGGCCACAGCATTACTATGTTGTTTTAAATGTGCTATATAAATAAATTGACATTGACACAACAGACATTCTAAAATCCTTCAAGGAGTGATTTGTGTGTTTTCTATTAATATATGCACTCGGAATGTGGAAAGAATGTTGGTTTTAAAAGTACAATTAGAATATGGACATTTCACAGTTTCATAGTTTTTCAAGTGTCTGCTCAAGTGAAAAATATAAGTCCTTTCTTTGGAAATGTCTTTGAAATTACAGTTTTCACAGTTAAATGTGGCACACACCGATTTATCACTTTTAGAATGCACGCGGCTTAGGGACATTTTTAAAGCTCTTATTGCATTAAATAAAGCTACAGTACAAACACTGCACTTTTCTGTTGGTTAGATGATGCCAGTGTTTTAATCGATAGTGCTTAATAAGAATATGTTATTTTTCATGTGAAAATTTGCAATAACGACAAGGTATTGATGGCGTGGACATTCTTTTGTTATTTAAACTCGACTTCCTTAAACTTTAAAATTGGCACATTCATTAACATTTCTGATACAACAAGACTATATGAACTATGACTATTCTGAATTTTTGGCAGAAAAATAAAGAAGTGCAACTTAAGTGAAACGAAGTAAACTGCTTAGCTATGCAAACAATTCACGGCTCACGCTGTTAGACTTCCTCCTTTACGGCAGGTTAATTATTCGCGAATTATTATGAAGCTGACCACTTTCATTAACTCACACTGTCAATGTCAGAGAATATCACGTACCTCAGAACTTGACAAAATCTTCACAAAATACCACATGCAATGAAATGGAGTCACTTTCCTGGATCTTCCGGAAGTGTAAGTCAAACAACGATTTGGACATGCGTGAATTAAACAAAACGTTTTTACTTTATCATAACTTAAAAGTTTTATGTTTACTTTAAGAGCAATACTTGAAATGTGCTGTACTTGATGTAACATTTTGTCTCAACTTCGTTTCCCATAAAAAGCTGAATCAACTTATTTTTATAGCATTCCAGAATCATTTTTAGATTTTCATTTTTTATCGACTCAGACACATGTTTAGTAAACTCTGTGGGGTCCTAATACAGTGAAATGATATAAGTTAACCGAAGGTTAGTTAAAATGTTAATAAAAATATATAAAAAATGTTAATAAAAATAATATATCAACTCATCTTTTAATATAATGTTTGTGCTTCTTTTTTTTTTTTTTTTAAGCGATATATTTTCTTTTTCGATGGGTGTGTTATGAGACATTCCTCACAAGACCGACCAACTGTGAGAGATGTTTTAGAAAAGAGTTGTACAAAAAATACAATAAGAATTAGTAGTTTTTTTTTTTTTATTTTACAATGGATAGTAACACAGCAAGACAGGTTGTGAGAAATTTAACTGAAAATGAAGAGTTCATAGATACTATTACAAATGCGTACAGACCAAATCCCCCTCCAATCCCCCGTCCAAGTACAGTAGAACAAACGTTATCTGAATTGACATGTTCAACATCAACAGCGCACGCTTCTAGGCAATATCAGACACCTCAACAGGAAGTAAGCAGTATTTTCAGTAGAGGACATAAGGTGCAGTTGCCGGTGTACAATCTGGAAATTGTCCCTGTAACTAATTAATGTTACAAGTTTGCACGTGTATGTATTTTTAATTTCACTTTAGGTAGTTACCAGAGAAATGTTTTGAAAATTTAAAAACAAAGGTTGTGGAATACTTTCATTGATAAGTTAAAATATTTTTACATGTGGTATTATTATTTATTATTATTAATATATTTTATTTTAGCCATCAAACTCTGAAGGAGAAATAATTGAGGAGCAGAAGAGTGAAAGAGATTTTGAATCTTTAGAAGTATGTGAATGCTTTAATATCGATATACTGTACAATGACTTGTGGTGGTACAGCTTAATATAATAATGCACAGTTTTCTAAAAAAAAACTGACACCAGTTTTTAACATCATTGATAAAAGATGAATAGGTGTGAAGAGGTGTTGTGGGAGGAGTTTTCTATTTACAATTGTACATAGAATTTTGTAATCATCCCAGTTTATACTGTTTAACATTTAAAAACTATTAGTATTTATAAACACCTTTCTTATACACCTTTGTTTTAAGTTTCTTTCTTATCTGTTGTCCACTTTTTGATGTTTTACTGTGCCATGATTTAATAAAGAAATATCACTGTAAATTGTAAAGGCAAGTTTTTAAAAAAGAAATCATAATATAGTGTAATTTTCATATAACACTTTCCATTGTTGCATGATAGTTACTACTGCTACTTCACTGCTCCGAGAGTCTAAGTTCAAATCTTTGCCCAGTAATCATGTGGAATGTGTTCATTCTTCTTTGAGCACTCTAGTTTTACTGCAATTTTGTCAAAGGATATGGGTTAGGTTACTAGACAGTTGTAATATATGTTAGTTAAAATGATCATTTGTGAGTGAGTTTAACCCACACTGACCTGGTATCTTGCACAGAGTTAGCTTCAACCTTGCACTAAATGCCAGGTATGGCTCTGGTGTCCTGAGAGTCATTTTTTTTTATTAAATAGATTCAAGGGTGCATGGTTGAAAACATAATTAAATTTGTTATGTTTCTACAATCATATTTATTTTTTATTTATCATTATAGATAAACAGAAGTGATGCCGTTGATGCAATAAAAATTCATAGCACCGGAAAAATACAAGAGCAGTCTGCTACGTCTCTAAATCAAGGTGCAATTTTTACTCCCCTTGCACAAGACTTTAATAAGGGGAGATTTACATCAGGGGAGATTTACAGGTGGGTTACTGTTTAGAACTACCCCCACAATATGTTTAAGAAGAAAACGTTTTTAACATCAAAGATATTTGTGTTATGGTCAGAAAAATGCCCAAAGTCATCTTCTTGTCTTAAAGGTGATTTGTTTTTACCGTAGTACTTAGAACAGAAATGCTGTGGTTTGAAATGTCAAATTTGAAATACTGAATTGTGTGAAATGTAAAATTTAACTTTGACATTTTCCTCAAGTGATGGGAAAAAGTCTAATTTCAGGGTTTTTCTGGCAGTCCCCTAGATGTTGTTGTAATTTTTAGAACATGTTCCAATTTTGACAATAATTAGAAAACACAGAAGTGTGTTTAATTTTTAGTTTATTTAGAGCAGTTCTGCAGCCTTTCTATGGAGGTCAAAATGGTTACTTTTTTAAATAACTCAGACATAATATTTTCAATGCAGATTTATTTTTGTATAACATTCTTCTTGGAGTGTAGGCACAGAACATTGGTTCGCCGGTAAATGTAAATACTAATGGATGCACATAAAGATACAGAATTGTTTTAAACACTCAGGAAAATAAAACAGTCTGAAATCTTGGATAGTGAAAGGAAACTGATTGTGTTGACAGGTCTAAACAGAGAGGTTATAGTTTTGTGCTTTAATTGATTAAATTGCTCAATTTTCAGAAGCTGTTTATACTTAAAGAAGATTGCTTGATTAAGGTTTTACTATTAATTATATTTTTGTTCACTTCTTATTCAGTCTTCCACTTTTTTTGCTTTCAACCCCTACTAAACATAAAAAAGAATTTTGTTATTTGCTTCAGCATGTAATATGTTAGGTATGTCAGGCAAGGAAATGGAAAACCGAAATAACTAAAGTAAAACTGAAACTGACAGGATGCAATAATTTCTTCGTAGTGTGTGACAGTGTTTTAATTTAAGTGAAGTGAACATAATTTACTCTGTGTCCAGTAGGAAAGCCAAAACTTGCACATTCAAGCACATTAAAATTGTTTTCTCTCATTTATTTACTTTCCTTGTTGTCAGTATTTGAGTGCACTTTGAAACAGTTGTGACTTTTCTTTACATTTCATACATGAATTTTGAATAACTTTGTATGCAAATGTATTAATATTTACTTAAATTCATATATTAATATCAACTATATGTTGTCCACTGTATTGGGTTGCACTTTCAAAGAACATTCTGTTGTCCTTTAAACTTGTTAAGAGTTTGTTTACATTTGCCAAAATATTTTGGAGGTATCAAACTAAACAGTAAAACATAAGCTACATAAACCAATGTGAACAGTCCAACAATTGTTTGGGGAAAGATTTTATCATTTGATTAGAAGTACAGATTGTCAGTATACCAGGGACTTTTTTGTATTACTTTCAGAGTCCTACAAAGTAAAGTTTTGCTTTGATTGTGAATAATTAATATTGTGAATTTAATTCTACAATATTTTCCTCTATGAACATTCTTTCCATATAGTGAATATGTTAACCTTCTTGAAAATGTAGAATACTTGTCTGAAGATTCCCAAATTCAAGAAGCAATTAGAAGATCATTGATTGAAGAGACACTTAAAAGCCAGCAATATATAGTTTAAATTAATGCTGGGTTGAACCCCAAATTATTCTTTAATATTTTTTCACAGACAGTTTAAATGTACTGTTTAGCTGTAAATGTTTTATGATGTGTTCAATCAATGTATCTTTGGAATTTTCAGTAGACTGCTAGTCGTAGCAAAAGGAAGCCGTAGGCCTGTAAATGTATATAACTTTCTGAGATGTAGTTGCTACAGGATTTTTCAGCATAAATTCTTATGTAGAATATTAACCGAGCAATATTTAAACTTTACAGAGATACTTCATTGTCTGTTTTAGCAAATACTGATGCCACTTACCACTGCAATAAATGAACATGAAGTTACTCGGTTCAATATAATGCGAAGAAATGTTTGAGATGGCACAGTGAGAGCAATGAGTAGACAAAACTTTACTCCAAAAAAAAAGAATTAAAATTTACTGACAATATTGGAATTTCTGAAGGAGCAGTAGACATTGGTGTTCCAAAACGTGAATATTTTCGCTTATGCCTGAAGTATTTGAAAGATTACAGTGGAATGTTTGAGGGTGCTTAAGGGAGCAAACTTTTAAGTTGCAATTCAGCAGGTATGTTTGTAAAATTCTTTTTACTTTATTAGTTAATATTTGCCTAATGCCTTTATCCAATAAGATGAAAAATTTTCAGACAACAATTCATTCCATTTCTTTTTCAGTTATAGCACAGGTAGGTGAAGGGACTTGGTCACATAATGTCAGTGGTGGGATTTAAACCTACAACCTCAGGGTTTGACGTTCAATGCCTTAACTGCTTAGCTAAGTTATCCTTCTAATGGATTTTCATATAACTAAATGTTTTGCTTTTGTGACTGATTTTTATTAAACCTTTTTTATCAACATTTCATGCAGCATTAAAGGAAAATTGCTATTTTTTTGCGGGACAACTGATAGCAATGTCTTTTGTGTATGGGGGGCAATCACCATGTTTTCTCCCAAATTCTTTATAAATCCTTGGCCAAAGGCCCAGAAAATACTGAAGCAGAAGTTGAGGATATTCTTGATATTGATGTTTGTAATTAGCTTATAGAGGTATGTTCAACACAGCAATCTGTTGTTTTTTTATTTCTGATAAAATAGGTGCCCATTGGGGCCAATGTTGAACAACAGCAAAAAGCATCAGAAACATCAGTGGAAAAAAATCTTATAATCCACTTTTTCATTTACTTGTATGCTCACAATGTCTCAAATACACATGTATTTGTACTGAAATTTTGTTAAATAAACCACTTCCAGAAAATAGTTTCACGAATGAGAATGTTACATACTCAAATGCGAGCGACCATTTGAATTGAAGAACTGCATACCTCCTTAATTCATTGGTCACAAGTCCAGCCCAATAACCAGTTATTCATTTGCAAACATTGTGCTTCATGTTATATCAACACTGCAAAGTGCTCAGAGAGACATGTACAATTGAAGATTAAAAGTTAAACAAAAGTGTGTGAAAACAATACCAGGAACAGAGTCTGCCTCATGCTTGTGCACGTTTGAGATGCTTCAACAACCAGAAGATCAGTTCAACTCTGCACTTTTACCAACTGATGCAAAATAATCCTGAGGTACTCCTGTTGTGGCTCAGCACTATGAAAATAAATCTAATAATGTTATGTAAGTCTACAGTTTTAAATACTCACTCATGGTTTGACATGTTCCATTTCAATTCATGAGAGCATTTTACAGAAGTGATTTATTTAACAATATTTTAGTTAAAGTACATGGGATATATGATGGGATGACTTGATGTGGATTATGTGACACCAGTAGGGTGTGATTCTTTTCATTGAAGGTTTTATACATTTTTCTGTTGTACAATGTTGTTTCCCATAGATGGCAGTTCTATCAGAAGCTTTATAACCATTCTGCACATAAACTTGAGATTAAAAATTATCTGTGCCATCATCAATAACTACATAGGGTAAGCAACAAATTACAAAAAAAAATGGATAGAGCATTCCATTAAATTTCTTGAATAATAAGTAATCCATACTACAGTCCACTGTTAAAGAAAGGGTAAGTAACAATCACACAATTACATAGTTTACATTTGGTCCAATTTATAAACAAAAAGTACCGTAATTTTATACTGTTATGTGTCCTCCTAGATAAAAAAGGCTACATCAGACACACAATTGCAAGTGGCTATCAGTAGAGCATCCTGCATTTTAAGCCTTTCCGGTTGTTTCAGAAATATCACCTTAGAAAATAAAGGTTACCAAAGATGTGGTACAATGGTATGTGTTACAGAGAACAAGAACTCCATTTGAAAGGTATACAATATCAATTTCATTAAATAAATATTTATTCCTTTTTATACCATGAAAATACAATGTACTTTTCTGAATTTCAGATATTTATTTCATAAATTAATCAATGTGTACTTAAAAAATGTTATTGTGAAAGTGCTAATTACAGGTTAATTATTGTTACATATACATGTAATATATTAAATATGGAAGTAGTTATAGGAATTGGGTTTTGCTGAGAATTTTTATTTTTTTATTTATTGATTTCAAGAAGGACTGCAGAGCCTTGGAGTTCTTTCAGCATTGCAGCAGTTTCAATCTCTTTTTATTAAATTGAAGAAAAAATTAACAGCTATTGAGGTTGAACAACTTTTCAAGTTTCATATGTCAGAAGAAGGAAGCAACAGATATGAAGCTGAATTACTTGTAGTGGGATTTTGGAGAGACTATCTGCAAGATACAGAATGTAATGTATAAAAATAGGCTTATTGAAACATTGTTTATTATAATATTGCTGTGATGAAGTAATTTGAGAATGCAGACTTGCAATACGCTGTAATCGCTGTGGTGTGTCGGTTAGAACACAGGAACTAATCCAACCATTTCAGGAACACTGCTTTAATGTTGAAATGCCAAAATTCACATGAAGTAGAACAACTGTACAGGTAGGTGAGTAGGTGTATGTATGATCTAACAGGCAAGAAACAAAATGATAAATTTTAGTACATATATGTTCTCTTTCTATGCTATACACAAATGTCCAATAGGTGGCACTATAGCTTCACACTTTCAAGGTGTTTGCAATTACAGTACAATTTCAACACTAAGTAACATAAAATATTAACCTAACTACTAATTTTGAACAGTTTTCTCTCTAACTTCTAAATATGTACATATGAACTTACATTTGGTCAACAACGCACAAACTTAAACTTTCTCTAGTGGCTCCAGTAGTTCCGGCTTTCACAATGTACATCTCACAAACACACATGCTCACTGCATACCTCACGGTTTCCACATGACCATGCTTCAGCGCCTTAAAGGCACATGAACCTTTTTTACAGCTTGATATACCAAATTTGACCTCTTACATCATTCCGAAGGTTTGTCACTGGAAGGCTCATCGTCAGGTATTTTTGGAAGTTCTATAAGTCGGGTCACAGGGCTAGTGTACACTCTTCCATTAATCCTTACTTCAGCTGTTCGAACTCGTCCGTCAGCTCCTGGTATGATGCGCAGCACTCTACCTACAGGCCATGAAGCTCTGGATAACTGTGGATTAAGAAGCATTACTACCTTTCCATCTGCTAGATTAGCTGCCTCTTTCTGCCACTTCTGACATGTCTGAAGATTTGGTAGGTAATACTTCAGAAAGCATGACAGAAACGATCTGCCAGCACTTGACTGTGTCTCCATCTCCTTCTAGTCAAGAGATCTGATTCAGGATAGACAACCTGAGGAAGAGATGAGTCAGGCCGCCCCATAAGCAGATAGTTGGGGGTCACTGGGTCAAGCTCAGCTAAATTGGAAGAAACGTACCCCAAAGGTTTTGCGTTTAAGATCCCTTCTACTTCCACTAGAATTGTCCTCAGCACCTCTTCAGTAACTGTTTGGGACCCCAGGGTTATGTTAAGTGCAGTCTTTATCGAACGAATCTCCCACTCCCAAGCACCACTAAAATGTGGTGAACCTGGTGGATTGAACTGGAACCTAATTTTTTGTTTAGCCAGAAGCAACTTAAGATCACTTGTTAATCTTTCAAAGGCCTCACACAACTCTCGATTACTTCCACGGAAATTTGTACCTTGATCACAAAGCAATTCATAGGGTTTTCCTCATCGTGGAATAAAGCGTCGAAGTGTCATTAAGAAAGAGTCTGCATCCATGCTATTAAATATGTCCAAATAGACACACCTGGTTGTAAGACATTTGAATACTACTCCCCATCTCTTTTCATTACGACGGCCGACCTTCACAATAAAAGGCCCAAAGCAATCCACTCCAGTACTATAGAATGCTGGCTTAAATTAATGGAGCTGGGCTAGTGGCAGATCAGCCATCTTAGGCATTTGAGGTTTAGCTCGCCATCTTTGACACTCTCTGCAAACATGCTGTTGTTTCCTAATTGGCTCTCTTCCTCTCAGGATCCAGTATGTGCGCCTAATTTCAGCAAATAAACGTTCTGGTCCCGGGTGACTAAGTTGTTCATCAAATCTTTGAATCAGCAATTTTGTCACAGGGTGAGTAGGATCCAATATAATAGGATGCATTGCATCACATTCCAATTGCTCAGCTCACCGCAGCCTACTACCAACTCTGATAATTTCACTGGAATGGTCAAATTCTGGAGATAAGGCTATCAGTCTGCTACTAGAAGAAACAGGTTTACCTTCTTCTAGTTAATTGAATTCATCAGGAAAACTTATCTATTGGAGCCCTTCGTACAAGTAGCAATTCAGCCTTTCAGTAATCAGAGGCACAAGGTTGATGATCTTGCTCAGCTTCTTCAACTAATCTCAAAGTGGCTTCTAACAACTCATCATAGGTGCAAAACTGACTAGTATCTGGAATAGCTGGCACTGAAAGTAGGAGGACTGTACAGGGTTTAGGAGGCTTTAATTTGGCTATATCTTCAGCAACATTGGTGCAAGCCATTTCAGGCCAATCCTTTTGGTGCTGTAGGAGAAAAGCGTGGTCCAAATCGCCAGAGACCTGGTTTTGCTATCTCTATTAGAGTCTTTTCTCTAGTAATGTAATCGGCAGGGTTATTAACAGAGTCTACGTAGCACCAGGTATCATATTCTGTTAGCTTCTGAATCTCGGCTACTCTGGTGCCCACAAATACCTTAAATCGGCATGAACTAGAAAGAAGCCAATTAAGAACAGTTGTTCAGTCTGTCCACAAAGTGACACTACTGATCGGTATGGATATTTCTGTTTTGAGTAGCTTGGAAATTTGAGCCCCTGTCAAAGCAGCACAAAGTTCTAACCTTGGGATTGAAAGCTGACGCTTTGGGGCTACTCTGGATCTAGCCATTACAAAGGAAACCTGCCGGTTGCCTTTACAGTCTTCCATTCTGAGATAGGCCACTGAACCATAGGCCTGTTCTGAGGCATCACAGAATATGTGCAGCTCCCGTCTGGTTTCTGGGACATCCATAACAGTTGTTTGGTAGCACCGGGGGAATGTAACCTTTGATAAGTGAATTAACTCTGCCTCCCATGAGCACCAGGCCTGAAGTAAATCTTCAAGAAGAAGGGGGTCATCCCAATGTCGCTCCTTTTGGCAAAGCTGCTGAACTAATACCTTTGCCCGAGTAGTGAATGGAATAAGGAACCCGAGTGGGTCATACTGACTCGCTAGAACTTTATAAATATTCCTTAGTGTGGGCCTGTCATACTTAATTGCCCGATGCCTGTAGCCTAGAGTGTCAGAAGAGCAATACCAGCAAAAACCAAGTGTACAGTAGGTTCTGGAAAATGCGTCCAATCCTGAGCTAGCCACAGTTCACTCATTTCAGACTGTGCTTCCTTTGGTAAGTGACCTATCACCATAGGATTGTTACTAGCCCATTGTCGTAACTGAAAACCTCCTAAATTAAGAAGATTTATTAATTTATCCACCATGTCCTTCGCCTCTTTAAATGTGGAGAAACTCTGTAGAAAACTGTCAACATAAAAATGCCTCTCAACTGCTGATCTTATATCATCACCATGATTATGAACATGAGTCTGCAGGGCAAACGTAGCACAGCATGGGCTACAAATCGTGCCAAATGGCAAAACTTTGCCACTCATAGATGTCAGGATCCATCTTTTGCCTAATATTTCACCAAATGAACCGAAGGAGGACCTTATCCCTTTCTAACAGGCGTACCTGGTGGAACATAGCCTTAATGTCTCCACTAACAGCCACAGTATGCTCTCTAAACCTAATTAGCACTCCTAATAGTGATGAGCCTAAAGTGGGGCCAGGTAACAAGTACTCATTTAACGTTGATCGTCTGAACTGAAATGAGCAGTTGAAAACTAGCCTGTTCTTACCATTATGATGAACCATATGATGAGGGATGTACCACGATTCTTGACTAGCTACTGCTTCCCTCGGTATTTTAGTGATATAGCCTGCTTTCTCCAGTTTCTCTACTTCTGCATTGTAGATAGCTGCAAGTTCTGGATTTTTTTCTAGTCTTTTCTCTGTACTTCTGAGACTTGGCATCACTGCTTCTAATGAAGAACTCAGGCAGGGCATGTCACTTCTTCGTAACAAAGGGGTTGCGTATCGCTGAATTCCGTCCACTTTTATTCGAGTAGTTTGACTTTGAAGAAGAAGTATGGCTTCTTTATCCTGCTTGAATCGAGTGACTGATTCAACATTCCTATAGGGGAAACAATTTAGTTGAAAAAGTCTTTCCACATTTTTAAACAGTTCAGTATCTGGGGACTGGAAGGAGGAAAACAAGCACTGCGTGGAAGACATCTGATGTTTAAGTCCCCTTACAGGTCCTAGCAATGTCCATCCCAAAGAAGTCTTGATTGCTGCTGGCCCTCCTGGTGGGCCAAGGTGTACAGGCTCGAATGGGTCGAGTAAGTGGGAATGGTCGGCTCCAGTGAGTAGAAGGGGACGGGCATTTTCAAAATGAGGAATATTCAAGCCTTTAAGGTGTTGATACTTCTCTTGAAGAGTAGTCTTCGGGGAGGAATGTTCACCCAATGCTAGCTGCGTTGCAGTAAAGTCATGTTGGATCTTAAATTTCCTTTGTGGCTGTGTTGCTGGTGTTAGCATAAATGAAACTGAGGCTCCCTCCAATGTGTCAATGTCCTTAACATCATCTTTTCAGATACTCCCTCTAAGCCAAGCTCTTTGGCTGCTGCTGAAAGCAAAAGAGTTCGTTCGGAGCCATCGTCTAATACTGCGTAGGTTTCCAAGGCTCTGTTGCCATTATAAAGCATTACCTTAACTACCTTAAGCAACACATAACTGCCATCACTGGGTCTGTCACCATAAAGCGTCTCAGTAGATGAACTCAACACACAGGTAACCTGTTTTGGGGGGAGAGCGTTAACTTCATGCAAGACCTTAAGATGTCTCCCTTTACATATATTGCAGGGTTTTTTGAGATTACACTGAGCTGGTTGATGCGAATGTCCACACCTCCAGCACCGTTTCTTGGTTTTGATCCAGTCTATAATTTGCTCTTTAGTGAACTGCTGGAATGTAGGACATTAACTAAGGAAGTGCTCTGTATTTTCACAATATGGGAAGTGAGGTTTAGGCTTTTCTTTCTTCTTCTCTGATGGCTCATCAATAGAAGGGTTGGAAGTCTCAGTCGCAGAGCTTTGGTTTGCTCCAAGTAAGACCGTAGTTGGTTTTGGTCTACGTTTAGGTTCTCTGTGTTTCTCCACTTGTCTGGGCTGTCCTCCTGAATCGTGACACCACACTTCAAATTTTAACCAAGTTGAGAGATCAAGTAAGAGTATAGGTTGCTCCTGGTCTATGCAGCATGTGTCTGCGGAAGTTCGCCCGAAGGTCTGGTGGAAGCTTTGTCAACAAACGAGCTACATGAGATCCACATCAGAGTTCAATGTCACCCTCAGGCCCTATGGTTCCCAGCATACCTACTAATGCTTGCACATTTAAAGCAAACTTCTCAAAAGCTTCTGTATCCCCACTAGGAATAGCTGGAGAGTTCATGACTGCTGATATTTTCTTTAAAGCCAATTAATGAGGTTGTCCATATTTCTCAGTAAGGGCTGCCATGGTATCTGTATATGGGTAAGGAGAGTTCAGGTATGCATCAGCTATTAAATGGGCTTCCTCTAGCTTCAGGTGTTCAACCAAAATCTGGTACTTGAATAGCTCTGTACTGCTTGCAGGGAGAAGGTTGGTTAGAGCTATCTTGAGCCGTGCAAACTCACGGGATCTTTATGGATGAAGTCTGGGATTGAAGGTTTAGGTCCCCTATAGAAGGTCTCGTGTGCCTGTGGAAAGTACTCCCGTTGGGGATGATCAAGAGTGTAATGATCACATTCCGTGGATCTAGGAGGTTGCAGGATATACTGTCGAAGTGGCTGCGGAGGAGGCTGGTGAAGCAGGCGAGGAAGAGGAGTAGGAGCAGGTGTGTTAGGATCCACACAGTACTGATGTAAGGGTGGATGTTGCCTGGTTGGTGTCCTTTGAGGAAGTGCATCACAATTCAAATGGGAAAGGGAATCTGGTCTAGGTGGAGAAGAGTAGTGCGAAATTCTGGCTTGTCTACTTTGGGCTCTCATTTCACGCATCCGTGCCACCATCTCTTCCATTAGGTCAAGCATCGCATCAGACTCCTGGTTAGGTTGAGGATCCTCCTGCACATGGACAGGTGATAAAGGTGCATTAAAACTGTTACTACTTACATTATCTCCTTCCCACTGTTTCTGCTTTCTTGTCTGGTCTTCATTGTAGTTGTAGTTGCAAGGGGCATTTGAAGTCCCAGGAGATGGCACTGGTGTTCGATAGACAGTCCGTGGTGCAGGAACTGGTCCAGCCTTTCTTAATGAGTCAGGACTTATATTAGAAAGGCTAGCAGTATTTGATTGTGAGTGTTCATTGTCTCTCTCAAGCTGTAGCTTTCTATGAGAATTATTCTGTGCTCCTGGTGAAGCTATCTCTAGTTCGTTACAATTTGGTGTTGCTTGAGCTTGCAGAGTTTGAGGTAACAACATTCTGCTGGCATCATAATCTTCTTCTTGGTAAATTGTGTGCAGTACTCTTGGCCACAGTGAAGATGATGCTTCTAGAACCCTATAGCCTGCATAGCTTAAATCATAATCCTCTAAGTAACGTGGAGGGTGCAACTGTCTTCTTGGATAGGTCGCTCCAGCTTGCTGGTTGGATTAAGGATACATGTTCCACAGTAACCACTGCGTTCCGGCTCGAAGAACCAAAATTGTGGTGAAGTAATTTGAGAAGGCAGACTTGCAATATGCTGTAATCGCTGTGGTGTGTCGGTTAGAACACAAGAACTAATCCAACCATTTCAGGAACACTGCTTTAATGTTGAAATGCCAAAATTCACATGAAGTAGAACAACTGTACAGGTAGGTGAGTAGGTGTATGTGTGGCCTAACAGGCAAGAAACAAAATCTATCCATCCTTCCATTTTCCAACCCGCTGAATCCGAACACAGGGTCACGGGGGTCTGCTGGAGCCAATCCCAGCCAACACAGGGCACAAGGCAGGAACCAATCCCGGGCAGGGTGCCAACCCACTGCAGAAGAAACAAAATGATACATTTTAGTACATGTATGTTATCTTTCTATGCTATACACAAATGTCCAATAGGTGGCACTATAGCTTCACACTTTCAACGTAAGGTGTTTGAAATTTCAATTTCAACACTAAGTAAAATATTAACCTAACTACTAATTCTGAACAGTTTTCTCTCTAACTTTAACACTTAACTTCTAAATATGTACATATGAACTTACATTTGGTCAACAACGCACAAACTTAAACTTTCTCTAGTGGCTCCAGTAGTTCCGGCTTTCATGATGTACATCTCACAAACGCACATGCTCACTGCATACTTCACTGTTTCCACGTGACCATGATTCAGCGCCTTAAAGGCACACGAGCCTTTTTTACAATTGCGTGTATTTTAGAGGTGGCATAGTAGAATACTACTACTTCACAGTTCCAGTGTTCTGAGGTGGAATTTCACGCCAGGTTGTTATTTGTGTGAAATTGTCGTGTTCTCTCCATGTCTGCCTGGTTTAAGTTAAGTGGTATCTCTGAATTGGCCTCATGCAATTCTGAATTGTGGGTGTGTGCTGTATTGTGCCCTGTGATTGACTGGTGTCATCCATGGACTGTCCAGCCTGGTGACTGATGGTGCCAGGTTTCACCCTGGCTTCTTGTGACCCTTAACCTGATTACATGTATTTTACAATGTCATGTTAAAATACAGGGCAGCATGGTGGTGCAGTGGTAGCGCTGCTTCCTCACAGTTAGGAGACCTGGGTTCACTTCCTGAGTCCTCCCTGCGTGGAGTTTGCGTGTTCTCCACCTGTCTGCGTGGGTTTCCTCCAGGGACTCTGGTTTTCTCCCACAGTTCATAGACATGCAGGTTAAGTGCATTGGTGATCCAAAATTGTCCCTAGTGTGTGCTTGGTGTGTGTGCGTGTGCCCTGCAGTGGGCTGGCACCCTGCCCGGGGTTTGTTTCCTGCCTTGCACCCTGTGTTGGCTGGGATTGGCTCCAGCAAACCCACGTGACCCTGTACTTAGGATATAGTGGGTTGGATAATGGATGGATGGATGTTAAAATACTACAAAATAATAGTTATATTTAAACTTCATGCTAAATGTTAAATGCTGTCCCACTCTTAACATTAATCAAGGATAGGTGTAATATTTAATTTTTTGCTTGCACTTTTAAACTGAGACACTCAATGAATATACTGAGGAGTATAGTGTTATGGATATTTCCTCTGTAGAAAATAAAGATTTTGTGCATCAATAAAGATTTCAGCTATGCGTCAACTAAGAGATGTAAAGTTGAAAATGGGGTAACATACTACAATGATGCTGGCCACATTAAGAAGTGGTTCAATGGGGTTTATAAGAAACTATATTTAATGCTTGGGTAAAATAATTGTTCTGGTATATTTTCAGTACATTCACCTTTGACGCTTCAGCTGCTATACAGTGCATCCAGAAAGTATTCACAGCGCATCACTTTTTCCACCTTTTGTTATGTTACAGCCTTATTCCAAAATGGATTAAATTCATTTTTTTCCTCAGAATTCTGCACACAACACCCCATAATGACAACGTGAAAAAAGTTTACTTGAGGTTTTTGCAAATTTATTAAAAATAAAAAAACTGAGAAATCACATGTACATAAGTATTCACAGCCTTTCCTCAATACTTTGTTGATGCACCTTTGGCAGCAATTACAGCCTCAAGTCCTGTTGAATATGATGCCACAAGCTTGGCACACCTATCCTTGGCCAGTTTTGCCCATTCCTCTTTGCAGCAAGCTCCATTAGGTTGGATGGGAAGTGTCAGTGCACAGCCATTTTAAGATCTCTCCAGAGATGTTCAATCGGATTGAAGTCTGGGCTCTGGCTGGGCCGCTCAAGGACATTCACAGAGTTGTCCTGAAGCCACTCCTTTGATATGTTGGCTGTGTGCTTAGGGTCATTGTCCTTCTGAAAGATGAACCGTTGCCCCAGTCTGAGGTCAGGAGTGCTCTGGAGCTGGTTCCTGAGCCATCTTTGGAGTTCTTGCACTGCAAGTCAAAATTCCCTTTGGCGAATACCTGCGACTACATACTTAGAATTTGTCTAACCAACAATATGCTAACTTTAAAAACAATATGAATTTTGGCATTAGAAATTCCTCAGGGTTTGGAAAGGCTTAATGATGATTATGTATATTTCAAACATTACACATTAAGCAATAAAAATAATCTTTTGTGATATTTGTACATTTTTCAACATCAGAATGTTTTAGTTTCAAAAAGAATAAAGTTGCGCTGCGTTTTTAATTATTGTTCATATATTTGAAAGAAATTAATTTTGTATTGCCAAGGAATCAGGTAATGACATCTTTAAGTTTACTATAAAATAACTTTTCATTCTTTTCTCTATTAGCATTGCTTATGGACTAGTTATTTAGGTGCAGGTTAAGTGCCTTATTGTTACATTCATGACAGTGTATGAGTAAAGTGAATGGTAAAGTTATTTAGTAGACAACTTCAATTTTGATGTTTTTGTATTATGGACAATATTGTTTTCTGTGTTGTGAAAAAGTCATCATGGACTTAATTAAAATTGTTAAAGGTGTTTGTTTTTTTTTTTTTTTACAATAATTTATTGGCCAATACTTGGGTTATAAAGGAGGCTCAGTTTCGGATCTTTTTATGATTCAAAATAACACATTACATTTACAGGTGTATATAGGACTCTTCTCACTACTCAAAGCGATTAGGAATCGGGAGCCAATTCAGCCATCACCAATGTGTAGCATATACCTGAATGATGCAATGGCAGCCATTTGTGCCAGTACCCCCAGCACACATTAGCTATTATGTTGTGAAGGGGGAAGAGAGATATTTAGATAATTAAGGACAGGGGATGACTAGGGGTCCAGAATGTGGTGGGCAATTTAGCTTGGACATCAAGATACAGCCTACTCTTTACGAAGCATGCCCACAGATCTTTAAATGACCACAGAGCAAGTTAGAACTTCGGTTTTGCATCTCATCTGAAGGACAACACCATTTTTACAGCACTGGGGCATTGTGATCTACACACAAACTACAGGGTAAGTACCCCCTAGTGGTCTCTCCACCAACTCTTCCAGCAGCAACCCAAGTGTTTCCTAGTTGATCCTCCAGGCAAGTACTAACTGGGCCCAAATATGTTTAGCTCCAGGTGGATTACCTGTTGCAGATGACATGGTTACAATGGGCTACAACAGGCAGTTGAGTAGGTTTGTGGGGTTAGTTATTCAGAAATGATACAAAAGGAAGAAAAAATGCCAAAGATTTTATATTGGAAACTTGAACCATTTCAAGGGCTACTAATTTAAGGGACTTGCACTAAAGACAGCTGTGTTTTTTAATTTATCACAAGAAAGAGAATACTGACAATACTGTTCTCATTGATATTTTAAACTTTTACTTATACAAACAATATAATAGTAAGTAGACACACTGTAAATTTAGTAGTGTGACATTCATTTTAGCAAGAATTTACATATCTTGACAAAACAATATCCTGTCATAACAAAACTGCAGGTACTGTACTATTTAATGATACATTATTAATGTAAATCCTTTTTACAAATTCAGCATTTTTGATATGTATGTACTTATGATGAATCACTAGTAGAACTGTAATTATTTTCCAGAAAATAAAATAGGGTGAGATAGTGCTGAATTCCATGATTCTCATCATCAAACAAGGGGTTTACTAAGTTTATTAGATGATTTTCCACCTGATTATCAAATGCAAGTTCCAAATCATACACATATATCAAAAAAATTTGTATAATCAGACATGGGACCAAAAAGGTCAATACCATAATTTAAATTGTTGGATTCAAGCACTTCTTGACAAACTGAATTTTCAGAATGTTGCAATATGCCAGTAGACCATAACTGAAGTGGAGACAAGTTGTGTTCAGTACTAAGACTGTGATGATTCCACTTGTTAACAATTTCTACTAAAGCTCTGTTTATTCTTGGCAGGAAAACATAATACAGTATATGGATATTGTCTCATTTTGTGCTAAAATACCAAGGCTCTCCATAAAAAGAAATATATCATTAAAATATGAAGACAAATCTCTATTCAGTTCAGACCACAATCTTTCAATTCTTTGATTATTAACACTTTGGCCAACTATGCAGCGTCCTCTGTTGACACCTCTTTCAGCAATCATAAAGTGAGCAACATGAATATATTCGCTTCCAGCATCTGTACGTACACGACTTGGTAATCCAAATCTGTTTACACCATCCTGAAAAAGCTGAAGGACAGTGGAAGACTTGTTGGCACATTGCAGGTAGATTATGCATCTACTGTATCCATCAACACAGCCATGAAAGATTTCCAAGAGCTTAATTTGTGATTGCTATCCAAGTGCCTATAATAAATTTTATATAATATAGTGGGCGGCACGGTGGCACAGTGGGTAGCGCTGCTGCCTCGCAGTTGGGAGATCTGGGGACTTGGGTTCGCTTCTCGGGTCCTCCCTGCGTGGAGTTTGCATGTTCTCCCCGTGTCTGCGTGGGTTTCCTCCGGGTACTCCGGTTTCCTCCCACAGTCCAAAGACATGCAGGTTAGGTGGATTGGCGATTCTAAATTGGCCCTAGTGTGTGCTTGGTGTGTGGGTGTGTTTGTGTGTGTCCTGCGGTGGGTTGGCACCCTGCCTTGTGCCCTGTGTTGGCTGGGATTGGCTCCAGCAGACCCCCGTGACCCTGTGTTCGGATTCAGCGGGTTGGAAAATGGATGGATATATATATATATATATATATATATATATATATATATATATATATATATATATATATATATATATATATATATATATATATATATATATAAAATGTTTTAAATAAATGAATTAGACTTTTAAAAAAAATCTTTCTTATCAAAGTTGATTGGGTACACGAATATTATATGTTCTTCTTCTAATACAACGTCATCTTCTTAGCTCTTGCTACAGGATCAATTAGGCCAAGCCGTTCTCTTATTCTCCAAAGCTGAATTCTAATTGCGCAACTTCTTAAACTTCCACATATATATGTCTCTCCAAAATATGGTGTAGTTGACAAAATATCTATCATTATCTGATCCAACACTGCATTAGACATTACACTGTATTTACCATAGTGAGCAAGATCCAGTTGTTGTCTGTGGTTGAATGCTGACACACATCATTCTTGAAATTGATGTCCAAGAAAATCCTAAATCTCGTAAATGCATGACATGAGCTGGATTATTGTTGTATCTAGAGAAGTTAACAGTTTTAACCTATTGGAGCACCATTAAACAGTACATGGTTGCACGTTTCTAAGCAATGTGAGTCTTTTAAAACAAAACGGTTTCCACATTACAGACTACAAATACAGTAACAGTCTGCATGAGTGTGATTGTGGGTGTGGGTCCTGTGATGTACTAGTTTTCCATCCAGAGATGTAATGTAACTGTACCCAGTGATGGTGAGGCTGGTGCCTCCGACACCCTGATATGTATTATGTGACTTTGAAAATATTAACTTATGTTAATTGCCACCCCTAACCCCATGTATTTTAGGTTCCTTCAGCTGTTCAGTTGAAAACACGAAAATTAAAAATCGACTCGATCTATCAGATAGGTATGGCATAGTGGTTAAGGGTATATTCTTCACTACTGGCTTCCGGGACTGACATTGTGTGTTCATGAGAAAGTTACTTTACCTGCCTGTGCTACAATTCGATGAAGAAAAAAATACATTAATAAAAAAATTGTAACCTGATGTATTACGCATGTTACAAGTAGCCTTAAAAAAAGACGCCAGCCCAATAATAAGTAATAATAATCAAAATTCATATCTTGTGTCCATCGCATGACACTCACATAAGTGCAGTTTATTACCATCAATTGATTTGACATGAACATCTTTAAGATGTTAACAAAAATTAGAGAATCTAGACAAAACCAATGCACAATAAACCTCACAATATGTACACACTGGTATCTACATGATGGCATATAATAATAATAATAAATTACCTTGGTCGACCTCCTTGGACATTATGTTGCAAACTGGGCGAAATTATAACCGTTACGCATTCTGGATGTGCACCCCCTCCAAGAGACAGTATTTGTTCTGAAAGTGAGCCGTAAATACGATTTAGAAATTCAAAAAGCACATCTAAAGAGGAAAGCAGAGTTTCATGATGTGTATTTTCGGAAATGTGTGTATTAATTGCCAAGATAAATTCAAGAATGATGCGAAGATGTTCCTCAGCACATCTAGATATGCAATTTAGATCAAGGGAACGTTGGGACAGTTCACAAATAAAATGGTCTAGTTCCATCAAATACTCTCTAATTTCTGTGCTTGTCATTTTACTCCTATTAGTGAAAGAAATCTTTCATTTTGAGTAATGGTTGCGGTAAACTTCCACATAAGCCACTCAGAGTCGATTGAGCTTGTGAGGTTTGTCCAAAAATGAGCAAATACAAAAAGAATAAATGAATATAGTGTTCAAAATGCCGGGCACATACATCATTTTCAAAACATTAACCGAACAGTGTTTTTTTTTAATATATTTTTCTTATTTCAGTTTTTTAGTTTATTAAAAATGTGCCTGAGTAATTTCAATCAATATATTTTGACTTTGACTTTATATATTCAGGAATGAGTTTATATACTCCGACGATCACTTTATACAATCAGGCGTTGACGTTATATATAATCAGGAATGACTTCTGATGCTAACTTTATATATTCAAATTTTGACTTTATATTCAAGGTTTAACTTTGTATATTCAAACACTGACTTTATATATTCAAGATTTGACTTTATATATTCTGACAATGACTTTATATATTAGGGAATGACTTTATATATTCCGATGCTGACTTTAAATATATACAGAAAATCGTTGTATTTGCCTGTTTGGCACACCATATTATATTTACGAACCAATCTTTTTTCCTGAACGTCCCCTCATAATATATATATATATATGTGCATATACATATACTGTATATATAAATATATATATGTGTGTGTGTGTAATTATTGCTAATTTACGGCCATTTGTTGTATTTTGTTTGTGGTTTTTGTTCTGTCTGCATCTTTTGTTGTTTGAGGCATGGTGATGCAGTGGTTAGTACAGCTGCCTCACAGCACATATCATATTTTTGGCCACAATAATTGGTCCAGCATAGTTGGCAGACACTTCCCTATACCTCAGGGCCACTTAAAAGACTATGGCACCATTATAATCCCATCAAAATTAGTACAGTTCCTTATCCCCATTGACTCAACAAAGTTTTCAGACCTTTCTGTGATTTTGCCAAGCTTACAGTGAAGTAAACTACACAGGGTTCTCTTATCACTAATATGGAGTCATGTGAGTAATACAGATAACTGTAGAGCAAGAAGAAATAACCAAAATGGAAAAGATATTTAAAAAAATATAAAAAATCTATTGGATGAGGATGTAGTCAAAATACACAAGGATAACAAAACTGTAGGCAGACATGATTGTGAACAAACTATGGGTTTTAAGTTTGTTTAAGGACATGTGAATACGAAGGAAAAGAGCTTTGGGGATTTAGGATTGTGACTGCACATTGGTCCTAGGTGGCCTGTGAACTCTTAACATGGTACATGTGTACTAAACGGATGGCACGGACAGCCAGTACCCTTTTCCATTATCGTGACACAAACCGGATTTTCGTTTTTAACATTAGGCACCCAAAGGGGACATTAACATTAGGGACCTATAGGCAACTATGCTCCACCTCCACCCTCACTAACTTTAAGGTAGTATTTGTGGTTGGGGTAGGTCAGTCTAATAATTTAAACTCCAAAAATTAAGCAACCGGGGCGCTTCCCCCAAGGAGCCCAACACTAGAATAGGTAGGAACTCCTGTCCATGCCATCCATTTAGTTACACTCATTAAAAATGTATGTGCTGTAATATTCATTGAAAGTCTTTGCTAACTACAATAAAATAGTTATAATGTAAAAATTACAGAATTAAATTTCAAAGGTAAGATGCACTCATGAGGCTGGTTTCTTGAAAGCCTTAAAACAGTAAAAAGGGACTCAAAACATCTTTCTCGAAATGAGTAAAACTCTCATTCCTGCTTGAGAATCTGTGTAACTTCTCAGCACGACAAGAGTTCGTAAGAAGCTTTTGAATGATTCATTTTATATGTCCTTATTGTGCCAGCAGACAGAAAATGATCATTTTAGTACATGCCATGTTCTTAATATTCTTAATATTGTTCAGCAGAGACAAAGACACGCCATAGAAGCGAATGAAATACAAATAAGTACTGAAAATATATTTAAGAGGTAAGTAAGGCGGAAATAGTAAAGTATTGTTTAAAGAAACAGAACATTTACACTTCAACCTTTTGCTAAATTTTAAACAAGATGGCTATGCACAGTGACTCCATTCTTTTTACAATATTGTCATATGGACTAGACGACACTGGTGGTAGTTAGCCTTGAATATGTTGGTTTAGTTTCTTTAGCAGCCAAACCCACTACTGTCTTACTCAGCTGCTCCTCATTTCTGCATGTGTCTTCTATGGTGCCATGTACTTCCATATACATTGTGACAGACGACCGGCTACGGACTCCGGTCGCCACCCCCAGGCCGTTGGGAGGAGCCCTCCGGACAGCATATTCGTGCCCCGAGTTCCAGCAGGGCCTCATGGACTTTGTAGTGTCGTTACACAGCCCTGCTGGATACCTTGGGGGCCGCCAGGAGTCGCTGTAGGGGGGCTAGTGGGCTCTGGTGTGCCCTATAACCCGGGAGTGCATCCCAGTCACGTGACTGGAAGAAGCGATGTACTCCCGGGATGAAGAAAAGGACTTTGCCCTGACCCGGAAGGAAAACGGACTTGTGGGTTTGGCTTGGGGCCACTTCCGGGTCAGGGGCTTTAAAAGGACTCTGGGTGAGCCCAGACATTTGAGCTGAGCTGGGAGGTAGGGTGGCGACGTGTCTGGGAGTGGAGGATTGTTTATAGAGAAAGAGAATTGTGTTTAATGAGTGTGTGGAGGAGAGTGCTTGGTGCACTACTGTATAATAAAGATAATAGTTATTGTACTTTCACCTGGTCTCAAGAGTGGTACCTGAGGGTTCGAGAGGTGGACGACACGCATATCTGCTACACTGGCGTAGTCGGCAGGATTCTCTGGCCGTCTGTTGGCAGAGGATCTGCATCAATAATTAAATTCGTTGTGGCAGAGAACCCTACGAAGGTCCCTCTAGTAGCCGCGGAGGTGAAAACTCCACCCGCGATTAAGAGCGCTGCAGCTGAGAGCCGTCCTCTACAGCAGGCGAGTATGGGGAAGAAGACTGGGAAGAAGGCTGGAGTTGTCCAGAAGACTTCGGTCCCAGATCCGATGGAGACGCTCTGGACTTACCTAACAGGCGGTGAGGAGGATCAGGCACGGCTCAAAGCCGAGCAAACCCGAGCGGACAGACAACCGGAGCCGCGTAGAATCGCGACTCCCGACGATTATTACCGGGAGTTGGAGCGGGATCATCTACGGGCCGAGGTAAGTGCTGGAGGAGCACTCAAACCGCCGGAGACTGTTTATTCTCTGTTTGCAGAGGCCTGCCTGCACAAAGCGGACAGAGAGCATGCCTGCCTCAGACCCAAGCAAGATGGCCGCGACAAGAAGACGGCGAGCCAGTCTGGGAAACCGCAGAGGGGAAGCCCATATGCCGATACCGACCACGTGACCTCGCGCGATGGATGCCGGGATGGGAAAGACCTCCTCGGTTCCTTAGGTGAGGACACGTCTTCCCCGACGCGTCTGAGCTCCCTGAAGGGGAAGGGGGCGGCGAGCGAAGCGGCGCCATTAATTAATAAAGAGGGACGGGACGTGACTGTAGTGTCTGCCGGCAAAATTAAAAAGGCAGACCGCAGCCAGCCGCAGGAGGCTACCCGTTCCTCTAAAGACTCCAAGTCCCAGAAGCCTTCGCGAAGCCCAGCAGAGCACGTGCCCGGAGTGGACGTGCTCATTGGTTCCCGGTCGGTAGGTGACCAAAATACGGAAATGTATGTCCCTCCGGCCGAATTAACTGACTATATGATACGGGATCTCGAAGAGATACTCGAGCCCGTACTGGGTTTCTTTCAGGGGATCGAGGACCTGAGGAGACGGTTAGAGGAGCTGGGAGCCACGGTCGAAGCGCCGCTGAGGAAACTACAGGAATACCTTCGGCGGTTAGGCCGTGAAGCCCCGGCCTCGATTGATTCGGCGGTGCAGGTGAGTAAAATCTGCGCCGTATATAATAAGGGGACGCAGTGTGAATCGGCACCGCGTTTAATAAGTTGCGGTTGCCAAAGCGCTGTGTCTCCGACAGTTGAATGTGGCACGATGACGGAGTGGTCGGGTAATTGTCCGTTAGAACCGGAGCAGCGGTATCAGACGCTGCTCGGGACTAAGGCGGACGTTAAAAGCCCGACCCGCGTGATAAAGGGGTTGCCGTTGGTTAATGAAGAGGCGGGGGAAGCACCGATCGTCCCGGGGCAGCTGAATAGTGCTGTTACCCGGAGCGATACGGTACTAATGACGTCGCCTCCGAATTTATATAGGACAACGGGCGTGCAAACAGCAAAGAGGCTCTCTCTCTTCCATAGAGAGCCTCACGTTGTGCACAAGCCCCAGAGAAAGCAGGAGATCCCCACACAGAAATGCGGGTCTCCTAACAGGGAAAAGACAAGGGCAAAGAGCAGCAAAGCGGCTGTTAACCCCTCCTTGGCGGAGGACAGGGTGGAGCTGACAGAATTCCCGAGGTGCTTCAGGTCTCGGGAAGAGAGGCCACCAGGAGGACGTCGGCGGTGCTACAACTGCCGGCAACCGGGCCACGTATGGCGTAGTTGTCCCCGGAGGACAGGGGAGTGGTGGAACAGCAGATACACCGTTCCCCCAAGGTTCGCCGGGGGGTCTCGACAACAGAGCCACGGTCCGGATAAAGCGTTCTCCTGGAGGAAGACGTCCCTCGCGGGAATCAACGCTCCGCCCCACTGGTCGTCGCTAAGGGGGAGGGACTGTGACAGACGACCGGCTACGGACTCCGGTCGCCACCCCCAGGCCGTTGGGAGGAGCCCTCCGGACAGCATATTCGTGCCCCGAGTTCCAGCAGGGCCTCATGGACTTTGTAGTGTCGTTACACAGCCCTGCTGGATACCTTGGGGGCCGCCAGGAGTCGCTGTAGGGGGGCTAGTGGGCTCTGGTGTGCCCTATAACCCGGGAGTGCATCCCAGTCACGTGACTGGAAGAAGCGATGTGCTCCCGGGATGAAGAAAAGGACTTTGCCCTGACCCGGAAGGAAAACGGACTTGTGGGTTTGGCTTGGGGCCACTTCCGGGTCAGGGGCTTTAAAAGGACTCTGGGTGAGCCCAGACATTTGAGCTGAGCTGGGAGGTAGGGTGGCGACGTGTCTGGGAGTGGAGGATTGTTTATAGAGAAAGAGAATTGTGTTTAATGAGTGTGTGGAGGAGAGTGCTTGGTGCACTACTGTATAATAAAGATAATAGTTATTGTACTTTCACCTGGTCTCAAGAGTGGTACCTGAGGGTTCGAGAGGTGGACGACACGCATATCTGCTACAACATATACATCATTGCAGTGTTGCTATTTAAGATAATTAGAATCAAAGTTGAAACAAACTCAAAATCTAAAAAGACAAATACCAACCTAAGGAACTAAACCCAATACACTAACTACAAATCAATGTTTTTAAGCACCCACACTTCAGATCCCTAAATATTGAAAAAGATTAAACATGCAATAATTGGCTCTGAGATATCCACAAACTTGGACTAGGTCAATAGTGTGCCACCATCATATATGCCTGCTGACATCGCACATTGCAACATTTCCACCTAGTACATGTTAGCAGCTCAGGGGCATTACTAACTATAACAATAGATAGATAGATAGATAGATAGATAGATAGATAGATAGATAGATAGATAGATAGATAGATAGATAGATAGATAGATAGATAGATAGATAGATAGATAGATAGATAGATAGATAGATAGATAGATAGATAGATGATACTTTATTAATCCCAAGGGGAAATTCACATTCTCCAGCAGCAGCATATTGATACAATAAACAATATTAAATTAAAGATTGATAATAATGCAGGTAAAAAAACAGACAATAACTTTGTATAATGTTAAAAGTTAACATTTACCGCCCCCGGGTGGAATTGAAGAGTTGCATAGTTTGGGGGAGGAACGATCTCCTCAATCTGTCAGTGGAGCAGGACAGTGACAGCAGTCTGTCGCTGAAGCTGCTCTTCTGTCTTGAGATGATACTGTTTAGTGGATGCAGTGGATTCTCCATAATTGATAGGAGCCTGCTGAGCGCCCGTCGCTCTGCCACAGATGTCAAACTGTCCAGCTCCATGCCAACAATAGAGTCTGCCTTCCTCACCAGTTTGTCCAGGCGTGAGGCGTCTTGCTTCTTAATGCTGCCTCCCCAGCACACCACCGCGTAGAAGAGGGCACTCGCCACAACCGTCTGATAGAACATCTGCAGCATCTTATTGCAGATGTTGAAGGACGCCAGCCTTCTAAGGAAGTATAACCGGCTCTGTCCTTTCTTGCACAGAGCATCAGTATTGGCAGTCCAGTCTAATTTATCATCCAGCTGCACTCCCAGATATTTATAGTTCTGCACCATCTGCACACAGTCACCTCTGATGATCACGGGGTCCATGAGGGGTCTGGGCCTCCTAAAATCCACCACCACCTCCTTGGTTTTGCTGGTGTTCAGGTGTAGGTGGTTTGAGTCGCACCATTTAACAAAGTCATTGATTAGGTCCCTATACTCCTCCTCCTCCCCACTCCTGATGCAGCCCATGATAGCAGTGTCATCAGCGAACCTTTGCACATGGCAGGACTCTGAGTTGTATTGGAAGTCCGATGTATATAGGCTGAACAGGACCGGAGAAAGTACAGTCCCCTGTGGCGCTCCTGTGTTGCTGACCACAATGTCAGACCTGCAGTTCCCAAGACACACATACTGAGGTCTGTCTTTAAGATAGTCCACGATCCATGCCACCAGGTATGAATCAACTCCCATCTCTGTCAGCTTGTCCCTAAGGAGCAGAGGTTGTATTGTGTTGAAGGCGCTAGAGAAGTCTAGAAACATAATTCTTACAGCACCAGTGCCTCTGTCCAAGTGGGAGAGGGATTGGTGTACCATATAGATGATGGCATCCTCCTCTCCCACCTTCTCCTGATATGCAAACTGTAGAGGGTCAAGGGCTTGTTGAACCTGTGGTCTCAGCTAGTGAAGCAGCAGCCTCTCCATGGTTCTTCATCACATGTGATGTCAGAGCAACAGGCCAGAAGTCATTCAGCTCACTAGGATGTGATACCTTTGGGACTGGGGTGATGCAAGATGTTTTCCAAAGCCTCGGGACTCTCCCCTGTTCCAGGCTCAGGTTGAAGATGCGCTGTATAGGACCCCCCAGCTCACAGACCTTCAGCAGGGGGATGACATCATGAGGATGTCTCTCCTATGCTGGTATCAGCAGAAGGATGTGTGGGGGGTGCAGTACTTTGAGGTGAGAGTGGGTTAGGGTGGTCAAACCTGTTAAAGAAGTTGTTCATTTGGTTTGCTCTCTTCACGACTCTCTCGATGGTGGCACCCCGCTTCGAGCTGTAGCCAGTGATGATCTTCATCCCATCCCACACTTCCTTCATGCTGTTATTCTGCAACTTCTGCTCCAGCTTTCTCCTGTACTGCTCCTTCGCCGCCCTGAGCTGGACTCGGAGTTCCTTCTGCACGCGCTTGTGCTCATGCTGATCACTGCCTTTAAAAGCCCTTTTCTTCTGGTTCAAAAGGCCCTTGATGTCACTTGTAATCCATGGCTTGTTGTTAGCATAGCAGTGTACAGTTCTTACTGGAACTACAATGTGCATACAGAATTTGATCTAGTCAGTAGTGCAGTCAACAACCTCCTCAGTGTTCTCACTATGTGATCCCTGCAGGATATCCCAGTTTGTAGTTCCAAAGCATTCTCTAAGAGCTTTCTCTGCCTCTGGGGATCACTTCCTGAATGAGCGTGTAGTTGTAGGTAGGACCATCACTCTGGGTTTGTAGTGAGGCTGAAGCAGAACCAGGTTATGATCTGCTTTCCCAAGCGCTGGCAGCGGGGTGGCACTGTATACGTCTTTAATGTTTGCATACAGTAAATCAATAGTCTTATTTCCCCGGGTGTTACAGTCCACATACTGGGAGAAGGCAGGTAATGTTTTGTCCAGCGTCACATGATTAAAGTCTCCAGCGATTAGCACAAGCGCCTCAGGGTGCTGCGTTTGTAACTTTGCAACAGTAGAATGGATGATGTCACTCGCTGTCTCCACGTCTGCCCGAGGAGGAATGTAAACGATAACAGAAATGACGTGTCCTAACTGTCTGGGCAAGTAATAGGGACGCAGACTTATGGCCAACAGTTCGATGTCCCTGCAGCAAGTGGAGACATTGACGTTAACATGTCCAGAGTTACACCACCGTGTATTAACATAGAGAGCGAGTCCTCCTCCTTTGTGCTTCCCGCAGGTACTTGCATCTCTGTCTGCTCTAACTGTGCTAAACCCGGGTAGCTCCACGTTAGCATCTGGGATGGTGGTAGTTAGCCACGTTTCGCAAAAGCACAACAAACTGCATTCTCTGTAGGTTCTGACATTTTTCACCAGCGCAGACAGTTCGTCGATCTTATTTGAGATTGAGTTCACATTCCCCAGAATCACAGAAGGCATCGAAGGCTGAAAACGCCACTTTCTCGCAAGCCGCTTCATTTTTTGCTTAGTGCCAGCTCTGCTGCCACGATACCGCCTTCTTACCTCGTCAGGTAAATAGGGTACCACTCCGGTATTGGCATTTGTTCTCAGCGCTCTAAAATGAGTACTTGAATAGACGAGTCTCGGCGTGTAAAAATCCATGCA
Organism: Erpetoichthys calabaricus; assembly: GCF_900747795.2. Lineage (NCBI taxonomy): Eukaryota > Metazoa > Chordata > Cladistia > Polypteriformes > Polypteridae > Erpetoichthys > Erpetoichthys calabaricus. The sequence continues at coordinate 103,310,217 of NC_041402.2, read as the reverse complement.
CACGTTGTAAAAGTAAGTGTGTCCAGGGAACGAATCCTCATAAAATAAAGTGATAGAAGTGATCAATAAAAAGTAGAAAAAATAAATAAGTAGAAAAATAAAGTCGTACATGGAGCTGCTGAAAAGGTGGCCACTCTCAGTGGCAAATATATACAATGTCAAGACCCATGGAAAAAAATGAAAATCCAAATGGGAACCAAGTAAAATAATGGTAATAAAATATTCTAAGTAAGAAACAGAAACCAAAATTACAAAATAAATGCAGAAACAACTACTATATATTTTATTTGGAAAAAAAGAATTTCATAACAAAACAGAACTCAGATAAATGAAAATAACATAACTTCAAAAACAATTGAAAAAGCAGCATTCAACCCACACCTGACAAAGACAGCAATGCAAATAGAGAACCCCATCTAGAGTAGTACTTTGTATAGGATAAAATATACCGCAGAATAAAAATTCTAAGCTTGGGCTGCCTCTTCTATCTCCAGTAGAACAGTCTGTGGAATTAATTCAGATTTTCAAAATTGTCAAAGGCATTTATAAAACTGATTTATCAGAGATCATATAGTTAAATGTTGAATTACATACACAAGGACACTTGTGGACATTAAGGAGAAGAGCATTCAAGACAAAAGCCAGGAAGTACTTCTCTACAAAGTGCCATGGGAATCTGAAATAAATGCCATATATAAGTATATACAAGTCATATATAATAGTTGAAACAGAAACCTTGAAAACATTTTTAAAAAGTGTCTTATTGAGACATTTCTTACTGTTTAGATATTAGCTAACCCCACAAGGTTGATAAACTGGTGTTCTTTTGTTTATCTATAGCACTAATAGTAGTTCACCTAATGGTTAGTACGCTGCTGTGGACGAAACTTGTTCTCCATTTTAAGCCCAATTAGAGTGAATTATACTGTTGATCTTTGTCCATGGCCACATTTCAAACGTATTCTTCCTTGCACTTAACTCTACACAACAGTAGCTGTGTTCTACAATTGATCAAAGTAACAGACAAATTAAACCTGCTATTTGTATATTTTAAACTTACTATTTTTCTAGTAACTTCTAGTAATAATAAAAATGATAATAATAATCATAGAAATAAACATCTAATAATAGTCGTATCAGCACTATGTACTATATGTATGCATCAATTGACAAATTATAGCAACATTTTACAGTAGTACTAGGGTGCTGTACCATGTTAGCCATTGTGAACATAATGAGAAGTAAGCAAAATGACACCTTTTATTGGCTAACTGAAAAAATTACAATATGCAAGCTTTTGAGGCAACTCAGGCCCCTTCTTCAGGCAAGCTTGCATATTGTAAGGAATATTTAACTAAATCTAAGTAATTGTCCTACTTATTATTATTTCATGTGTATTAACAAAAGTGTTGTTTTTAGAAATAAAGTTTATTGTCCTTCTTTTTAATTTTTTTTTAAATTTTATGATATCCAAGAGTATGAAGTGAATAAAAGTAAAGAAAACTGTTATGTAAATGTACTGTGATTATGTTTTCTGATGATATAGGTGGGGTGGCACAGTGATAGTGCTGCTGCCTCGCAGTAAGGAGACCCGGGTTCGCCTCCCGGGTCCTCCCTGCATGGAGTTTGCATGTTCTCCCCGTGTCTGCGTGGGTTTCCTCCGGGTGCTCCGGTTTCCTCCCACAGTCCAAAGACATGCAGGTTAGGTGGATTGGTGATCCTAAATTGGCCCTAGTGTGTGTCTTGTAGTGGGTTGGCGCCCTGCCCAGGATTAGTTCCTGCCTTGCGCCCTGTGTTGGCTGGGATTGGATCCAGCAGACCCCCGTGACCCTGTGTTTGAATTCAATGGGTTGGAAAATGGATGATATAGGTGTTAGGTGAACAAATTTATTTATTTTATCGTGATGGCTCTTATCTATGATTAATAGGGGAAATCAAGAATAATGAGAAAATGAGATGGTAAGAAGAATAGACAAATGGAAATTTATTTAAGACTTGTTCGCGATTATACTTCAAAACACCATTCTATTTAAATCTTGTGGCTTTGGTTGAATAATAACTGGTTTGGAAGATCAGAGAAGTCAATTGAAAGATCTTGTAGAATTGTACATATCGCGATGATAACTTTGACTTTTAATTTTATATACAAAATCCTGTACTTTCACTTGTAGGAAAAATCACTAATGTGCCATTTCCCACTATGTTTTGTTTGTTTATATATTTGTTTGTAATAGTTTAGTTTAGTTACTGCAGAAATGCAGCTGTTACTCATTTACTCCTAAGTAACAAGACCTTAACAGATTCTTCTTGTGTTAGTTAACACTTGCAAAGCATCAGTAAAGTGGTTATTCATCTGTGCAATGTGACCTACTAAAATAACTTCACTTTGGAACATTCACAGGTGCCTTCAGTGGGACACTTTTCTCTTGATATTGCATATTTCATTAAAAGACGTAAATCCTTCGTATTAAAAAATAATTTTAACAGCATATCGAACTGTTTTACTATGTTATACTGCACAAAGATGAATACCCAATCTACTGATGTTTTATAAGCATAATGAAGAAATCGGGTTTGGTTTCAATGTTAGTCTGTGTGACGATGTGGGTTCTACTCCATGCTCCCAGCTTCCTTTTGGGAGCTTTTGAACCCGACCCTCAGTAATGTAACCAGATGAGCTGATCAGTGAGAACACAACAAAGCAAGGGGATGTTGCAAGAAGGTGCAGACAGTGCTTTTATTAAAAACATCAAACCAAAAGTGTTCAGATAAATAGTGCAGTGTTTCCAAGAGGCATTAAATAAATAATCCATTAAAAACAAGCGAAAAATGTGGAGGTTAAAATCCAATAAATAGTTCCATTAACACAAGGTTTAAAAACAATGGCTGGAAGCAGTCCTTTAAAACAAAACCCGGTGCCACCTTCTACTGTCGGCTCCCCTGCTTATCCCATCCAGGCTATGCACCAGGGGAGTCACCCTACCTGCAGCTATCCTTCTGTTCCTGCTGGTCTGTTTGTCTTCGTCTTTGATCTCTCTAATAAATCTCTCCATAAGCTTCAGCTGATCCAGAATTCTGCTGCCCGCATCATTACTCAAACCCCATCTATTCACTATATTACTCCGGTCTTGCAGCGGTTTCATTGGCTCCCAATTAAGTTTCAAATTGATTTTAAAATTCTTCTGTTAACATTTAATGTCATTCATAACCTCGCCCTTCCATATTTGTCTGACCTTCTTCATGTTGCCATTCCCTCCCGTAACCTTAGATCGTCTTCCTCCATCCACTTGACCGTCCCTTTTGTCTGACTAACTACCATCGGGAGCAGAGCATTCAGCTGTTCTGCTCCCAAGCTCTGGAAGTCATTACCTACTGAGCTTAGAAATACTGAATCATTCTCAACTTTCAAATGTAAACTTAAAACCTATCTGTTCAAAATGTCTTTTTCTCTATGATTACGATGGCTTTGTTTGGTTTTAACTTTATATTTTTCGTATTTTCTGATACTTTAAGTTCTGTATATACTGTAATGTGCTTCTTATTTATTGTTTGTTCGGTGTCCTTGAGTGCTTAGAAAGGTGCCTTTGTATAAATAAAATGTATTATTATTATTATTATTATTATTATAATAATAATATCTTACAGGGCTCTCTATAATGTTTGGGACAAAGACACATTTTTCCTTGATTTACACCTCTGCTCCCCAGTATCAAATCACAAATCAAACAATTTAGATGTGACTAAAGTGTGCATTTCAAACTTTGCATGAATTTAGATCACAGCATGTAGAAATGACAACACTTTATTCACGGTCCCCTCATTGTAGGGCACTATAATGTTTGTAAAATTGGCCTCACAGTTTTTTTTAATACTCAGATGTGTTTCATTATTTCATTAGTGCAGACATAAGATACCTAGGCTTGCTTCTGCCTTCAGACTACCTTTGGAGTCTGTTATTGCCATTGTTAAATATAAAGACAAGAGCTGTGCCAGTGAAAGTCAAAGAAGCCATTACAATGCTATAAAACAAGAATAGACACACTAGAGATATCAGATAAACCTTAGGATTACCTAAATACTGTAACTGCCTGGAACATCAATAAGAAGAAAAAGTGCACTGGTGAGCTCAGTAATTGCAAAGGGACTGGTAAGCCAAGCAAGATCTACAATGCTGATGACAGAAGAATTCTCACTATGGTGAAGATAAAGCTTCAAACCCCTGTCTAACAGATCAGGAGCAGTCTTCAGGAAGATGTGGATGTGTCAAGTGACTACCATCCACAGAAGACTTCAGGAACAGAATTTCAGAAGCCACACTTTAAGATGAAGGCCACTAGTTAGCCATGTGGTGTTATGGGTCCACAGCTCTCCAGCAAAGGCCAGTTCATTTTTAAATAAATAATCGCCGCGCTCGCGGCTTAGCGAGGGGGCGTGGTAGCTGTAGCGAGCCGCAGGGCGATCTGCAGTGTGGGTGTTTCTCACCTAAGTGCAAAGGTGAGAGACTGCCCACATCCGTGATTGTTCCTGTGGCTAATGGGCTGCAGCTGCTATGTCCTCTCCGCATATATAGAGACACGTGAGCAGGTTAAAAAAAAAAAAAAAAAGAAGTACAAGGGAGGAGAACGGGAGGTAGCAGGAAGCAGGTGGAGAAAGCCGGTGTGAGGAAGGATAGCGAGCGAGCGCGAGCAGGCTCGTATTAGAGAAAGCAGACAGCTGGGAAGAGAGCCCACATGGGGAGTGTTTGGCGGACACTTCGTGGGACTGAGAAAGCAGTTGCTGCAGCTGAGCGACTAAGTAGCTGGAGTGACCAGTGGTGGAATCGACTTGACCGTAGAAGGAGCGGGAGTCGAGAAGGCTTTGGGCTGGTGTAGCCCCAGCATGAGCGCCTTGGCTGCTGGGAAATAACCCAAGTCTTGGTCCAGTTGGGAGCCTGACGAAGCCAAGGGCTACCGGACTTGATTGAAGGGCAGCTGATCCTGCAGGTAGGCGACGCTCCTGTAGAGCAGACCAGATGGGCGTAGCAGGGGAGCCGCCATGGAAACGGAAGACACCGGGCTTTGGTTTTAACATATTACTTCCTGTGCTATTTTACCTCGTGGTTTTTTAGAAGAGTTTATTTATTGATTTTAACCTCCACGTTTCACGTTTCATTTTATTGGATTATTTATTTATTTAAAGAAGACATTGAACTGCACTGCACTTTATTGTAAACACTGCTTTGATTTGTCTTTTAATAAAAGCACTTTGCACTTATACATCATCCCCTTGCTCATTGTTGTTGCCTCACTGTCTAGCTCATCGGTGACATTACCGACGGTGTTGGGTTCAAGGGCTCCCTAACAGCCGATGGGAGCATGGAGCAGAACCCACATCGTCACAAGCCACAAAAACAGGATGGCCAGATTACAGTTTTCAAAAATGTCTTGTGGACATATGGGCAAAGATTAACCTATATCAGAGTGACGGCAAGAGCAAAGGGTGGAAATGAAGAGGACTTGACCAAGATTTAAAGCATACAACCTCGTGTATTAAACATTGTTGTGAGATTGTTATGGCTTGGACATGTATGGCTACCACAGGTATTGACACACTTATCTTCATTGATGATGGAACTGCTGACAGCAGTTGCACAATGAATTCTGAGGTGTATAGAAATATCTTGTCTTCTCAAGTTCAAGTAAATGGCACCAAACTCATTTAATGGCTTTTCATCCTACAATAAGATGATGATCCCAAACACACTGCTAAGGCAACACAGAAGATTTTCAAAGCTAAAAAATGGAAAATTCTCTAACGGCCAAGCTAGCAACCTGATTTAAATCCAAGTTAATATGCCTTCTATATACTGAATCTTAAGTGGTGAAACAAGCAGGAGCTGAAAATGGCTGTATTAGCGGCTTGGCAGAGCATCACCAAAGAAGATACTCAGCACCTGGGGCCTCATGTATAATGCCTTATGTAGAATTCACTAAAACATTTGTACGGACAAAACTAGAAATTTATGAATGCACAAACAAATTCATGCATAAAACTATGCGTAAACAAGGCTTTACACAATTTCCCTTTATTAATCCCAATCAACATTGATTTTAACGCACATACGCAAGCCTACAGCCCCACCCCAACTCCTCCAAAATTTAAAGTTCAGAAAGTTGTAGAGTGCCCAAAATAAAAAAGAAGTGGTCAGATAGCAAAGTCAATGTGAAAAGGCGAGAATTATTACGGAGACACTTATGACTGGCATTTTACCAGCAGGTGACAGACTGCTGTCACTGTCCTGCTCCACTGACAGACTGAGAAGATCGTTCCTCCCCCAAACTATGCGACTCTTCAGTTCCACCCGGGGGGGTAAACGTTAATATTATATAAAGTTATTGTTTTTACCTGCATTATTATCAATCTTTAATTTAATATTGTTTTTTGTATCAGTAAGGTGCTGCTGGAGTATGTGAATTTCCCCTTGGGATTAATAAAGTATCTATCTATCTGTCTATCTAGGTGAGGGGGACTCTGACATCACCACGGGTGAAGGTGAATTTAAAAATTTTTTTTCTCTTACCATTATCCATACTTGTAAATAATTTGCATGTTTAATAAGACAAACAAGCAGGCATCAGATGCAGTATTACTGTTTATTCTGCTTCAGACAATATTTCAAAAGATGACAGGGACGCAACTCCAGGCAATGATGGTGCTGCTGTGTCGGCTGCACGCACACCCCTGCCTCGACCATCTGGCTGTGTTCTGATGGACACTGTTCTGGAGTCACAAAATGCAATAGTGAATGCTGTAAGAGATGTGCAAATAAACTAAGGAATATAAATGCTACACAGTGTGATACTGACCAGAAATTAAATGAATTGGTTAAAAAATAAATGCTGCATTTGATTACTTGATTTTACATTCTGCTAATTACATTCAAATGAAGTAACGCTGTCCGATTTGGCTGATCATTTGGTGGGTCAGGGTCAGGTTCATCATATTGCATCTCTTCAGGTATGGGCAAGCCACAATTGTGTACCACACTATGCAGCATGATACATACTTTCTGTGGACTGAAGAAGAGAACTCCTCCAGTCTTATCCAGACAACACCATTGGCCCTTAAGATGCCCTATTCATCTTCATCATTCATCATTCGATCTTATTAGTGATAGAAAAATTGATTTTATTGCACTAAGTGAAACGTGGCGTAGCTCAGATGGTGTGGCTGTTTTAATCAAATCTGTGCCTCCGAATTACAGTTTTACTTGTGCGGATCACCAGGGAAAGATGGGTGGCGATTTAGCAAACATTAAAAGTGTTAAAGTGTAAAGATGTCAGTTTTGGTAAATTCAACTCCTTTGAGTATGTTGCTGTTGTTATTCATGGAGTTTCTCACTTTATAGTATTATCCGTGTAGCCTATAGACCTCCTAAATTTAATGCGTCTTTCTTTGAGGAATTCTCAGACTTGGTTTCAATTATAATTACGAACTATGTGACACACTCCTAATAGTCGGCGACTTTAACTTTCATATCGATAATCAGTGTAACCCAAAAGTAAAAAAATTCATGAACCTCCAGGACTCTTTTGATTTGAGACAGCTCGTTAATCAGCCTACACATAAAGCAGGTCATACGTTAGACTTAGTAATTACCAAAGGACTAAAAGTTGATGTAAAGCAGATCATTGATATTGGTCTATCAGACCATTTTCTTTTACTATTTAATATAGAAATATTAATAGAAAACATTAATGAGAAGCATATTGCTAAAAAAACACTTCTTTGATTCATCAGCTGCTTTAAAATTTACAAAAATTCTAAGCAACCAGTCCGTTTATAGTGCTACAATAGGAATTCGCCAGGCTAATACAGTGGAGCACTTTAAAAAATGGCTAAAAACTCATTACTTTAACATGGCTTTCTCATAACTTCATTTCAGTTTAATCCTGATGCTCTGTACATTCAATTAATTATCATTCATGGTGGCTCTAAAATCCATACTAACCCCTACTCTCTCTTCTGTTTTTTTTCCCGGTTTTCTGTGGTGGCAACCTGCGCCACTACCACCTAATCAAAGCACCATGATGTTCCTACATTGATGGATTAAAAGCCAGAAGTCTACATGACCATCATCATCAAGTCCTTCCATGAGAACCCTAAATACAAAGAGGACTGTTCATTTATGTTAGGTAGAATGCCTAGAGGGGGCTGGGCAGTCTCATGGTCCGGAACCTCTGCAGATTTTATTTTTTTTCTCCAGCCGTCTGGAGTTTTTTTTGTTTTTTCTGTCTTCCCTGGCCATCGGACCTTACTCTTATTCTATGTTAATTAGTGTTGTCTTATTTTAATTCCTACTTTGTCTTTTTTTTCTTTTCTTCATCATGTAAAGCACTTTGAGTTCCATTATTTGTATGAAAATGTGCTATATAAATAAATGTTGTTGTTGTTGTTATTGTACGTTCTACCACCACCCGAGAGTTGAGGTCATTATAACGTTGCTCTTGTTCAGTCAGAGGGTGGGCGAGCGGGGCATAAAGCCACGTCTTCAGTGGATACCCACCGTCACCTCAGTAATCATGTTATATGGTTACATCATACAGATAACTTACCAAGAAGACAGCCATCACACACAACACCATTTTCAAGTTTGCTCACAACATTACTATTTCTCAGAACAATTGAATCATGAGTTGAGCCAGGTCATGTCACCACAACATTAATGAGATGCATTTTCACATCACAGATAATTTTCACATTATTAGAGTGAAAATGCTTTCTATTTATATAAGCAAATGCATTCTCTTAAGGCACCTTTATAGTAACGTGCATAAAGTAGACCACTCTGATTATATCTGAAAAATTGAATATTGCAAAATAATTGTGCTTTGATGCTTGCCTGTTCAACCACAGTGTAAGGAAATCTTATATATCTGGATGACAAGCGACTAATATCATCCCATACAGCAGGCATTGCACAACTCAGTGATGACTGAGAAATACCCAATCGGTCAACCAGTTCCTGTTGACAAGCTCCTGTGGCTAAAAACCCAACGTTGGACAGAACTTGCAAAGGATCAGGTACAGTTCAATTCTTCAAAGTCTACCTTTGTAAAGTCAGCCCAGTTTAGCACACAGCTCCAAGAGAATAGCTCTCAGAAATATCAATCGACTTAGAAGCCAGTCATCATCATGAGAAAATCAGTAATGATCACTAAATACACACTTTATTCTAATTCTTTAATTTGTGATATCTTCTAACATCACTAAAGCAGCCAAGGTAGCTGGAATAGTTTGGCCATTCCTTCCACCATTATATTGTTATAGCAAGTTTAGTTTTTATGCATCTCAAAATGAGCGTGGAAACAAGCGTTTACACATGAGGCCCCTGGTGATGTCTATGAATTAAAGACTTCCAGCAGTTATTGCATGCAAGGGATATACAACAAAGTACTAAATACGGCTGCTTAGTATACCTATCATTGCTATGTTCCAAACATTATGGTGCCATGAATTTAGGGTACTATATGTAAAAAGTGTTGTAATTTCCACATGTTGTGACCGAAGTGTATGCAAATGCCCTTAAAATCTGCAATATGTACTGCAATGTGTATAATTATAAACCTACAAATTCATATATTACAGATCCTGTGACCCAATTGTCTCTGTAGTTATATAATTGACTTGTACAGTAAAGCACATAGAATTCATAGTTTTGTCATCAACAGAGGATGTACTCCTCATAAAGTTGACAAAATCCTCAGTCAAATCAGATGCAATCCTTGAAATATGTCAAGAATCAAATTAACATTCTAGTTATCCTGCCTATCCACTTTAAAATTCTGTCTTACTAAGTATTATTTTTGACTTTTATAGACTGGTCACGTTTTCCAAACCTTGCTGTTGTTATGGTATTTCTTTTATTTATTCTTTTTGTTGTCTGTTGAATAAATATGGCCATTGTATGTTTGTATTTTCTTTTTGTTTATATTTTATTACTCCATTAATATTTATATTTTATTACTCCATTAATATATTATTTTGTTTAGTAATTACTTATTATTGTATTATGTTAATTCTGTAATTGTATAGTCCAAGCATTATGTATCACTACCCAAAGCCTTTATAATCGATGGGGATATTTCAGTTCCTTGCTGAAAGTATTACTTCAGGCTTCAGTTTTTCAGTCTTTTATGATTTGTATTTTAACATATTTTTTAATTCTGTCCTTTTAATGATTCTTTGGTTCATGGACTTTGTTTTTGGGTTTTAAATTGTGTTTACTGGACTGTGAACTTGATTTTATTAAATTTGGTTACTTTTTATGTTATCCATTTTGACTCCTTGTTATTGCTTTCCTTTTTTGAATTTTTTTGATTAACTATATAAATATATTAAGGAAAGTTTATTTGATGTGAGGCGCTTTATTTGGCTCCCCTATCCCTTTGTTGGATTGAATTAAATCTTTGTTCTTTGCAGCCAGTGCAGGCCTGAAAGCCTGCTTCTCAATTTTATTGGTCACATTAATTTGGTCAGATAAGACCTATACTTTTTATTTAGACCACTGTGGAGTGCTGGTTTGATTCTTCTTTTGAGGTCTATCATCCTCTAAGATATTTTGCAAGCCTGCATCCGCAGCAACTTCATATTGAAGCACCAGTTTTCACACAAAAAAACAGGTAACTTTCACAGAGAATGCAACTGTATTAGATTCCACTATAAACTTTATTATCACATATTGTTTGTTGTGATAAAGTAATGAACAAATCAGACATTGCAATCACACATATTGCAATTAAAGCAAATCTTAAAATCAAAGGGCTATTTTTCGGTTTTGTTTTGCCAGCATTCCTTACATCATTTTATTACCCTACTTAATTGTTGTTTGGATGGGTAGCAGTTAATGCTGCTGCCTCCTCACAGCGGAAATATTTTGCATTAAAATTCTTGAACAGTTACATTTTGTGTAGAGTTTACACATTTTCACATTTTCCTCTGGTGCTCCTGTTTCCTTCTCACATACCAAGGATATGTTAGAATAATCTGCCGTTCTAAACTGGACTGATACAAGTGATTATTGATAATTGGGGAAAATAGGTTTAATAGTTGTTGGATTAAACAGCAAGTAACAGCCCTTAAATGAATGACTCTAAGATGTATTGTTAGGGAGTTCCATAGCTGCTTTTAAAGGGTATTGTTAATTGGGACATTTTTACAAAGGGCACAAGAGGATTGGAGTCAGCTCCCTGAAGTGACAATACTATATCTTGTCTTTACTCAGTGAACACACAACCTTGGTAGATTAACTCAGTGTCAAAAACAAAGCATAAAGGATACCATAGACTTTCTACCATCTTCTTCAATGACCAGAGTGAAGACCATAATGTCTTGCAGAACATAGAAAAAGATGAAGAAGAGAAAGATCAAGCAATGGAAAAATGTTCATGTACCAACTCACTTCTTTGTATTAGTTATTTTTCTAACTCTCTGGAAGGATGGTACAATCAATGAAGTACATTGAAGTTGCATTACTCTTAGCAGACACAGTTGTGTAATGCATAGAGTGAGTGTTTCCCCAGCCCTTTCCTTGGCTTCATGTGTTTTCCATCAGATATTGGCATTGCCAGTAGGATAATTCACTTATCCTTAAATGCTGGACCACACAAGATGAAAGAAGTGATCTAAACATTCATTGATTGGCTTTGGCCGTCCAGCTGACATCCTTCACACTGTAAGAAGCAACAGAAGAGCAAAGTTGGAGAGAGATTATTATTCACAGTTGTTTCTTCATTGTTTACTGCATTTTGCAGGGAGAAATATTGAAATTGTTCTCACAATTTGAGAACAAATACCTCCTACAGTGACATTGAGGATTATTTAACCAAGTGTGAGAGAACCATACACCAATTATTTTGCTTGTTCCCCAAGGAAATGACCTCCTGATGTACCAAAATATAGAAAATTTGCTGACCACAGACTTAAAACATTTTTAAATATGAAATACTGGACCAAATCAGAGTCGTGTTGGGAGTGTACAACCACTGCTATAACACCTAGATATAGGATGTACAGGAGCAGATAAGGGCATAGTACCATTAATCAGGGAATTTGGATCCTAATTGTTTAGCATCTAGAGTTAACCTTCCAAAACATTTGCTGGAAATGATGATTAAGAGACATTTTATACAGTTTTATGATTCTTGCTTAAAAGTTATTTTTTTACATTTATCTTGACTCCATTTTATTCTTATAATGTTCACTGTGATGCTGAGGGCTTTGCGCCACTTATTACCATAGTATACACCTCATAATACACCAGAACTGTTCAGCAACGATATCATCAGTGTCACCATATACCTCGCACATTCCTGATGCATCCATGATTTGATCAACTAAAAGAGATTACATGTGGCCGACTTTTGCACTCTTGGTTTAGAAATTTGCTCCAAAATAAGACTTTTTGGTTAGTTTTGATGGCTTTAAGAATTGCTTTTCCTGACTTCTGGTTCTTTTCTTGTCTCCCAGTCATTCTTAGAAAAGTTATTTTCTACAATTAGTACAGAAGCTCGGATTAAGTATGAGTGACCCTGAGGTGCATGATTTCCATTACTTTCCCAAACTATAGACTGAAGTACACAATCACTGTGAAGAAATGATTGATTTAAAGCATGAGCTCTATGACAATCAGTTTGATACTATAGTGTTCCTTGCTATGAAATAAGGGGAAATCCAGTGAATATAATAATGAAAATTAGAATGGAATTATCCATACAGTACTTATGTGTAAAATTTAACTTTGGTGAACTTCAGGAAATCACTCAAGATTTTACAATAAAACATAATTAATTGTACTGTACAACAATGTACAATTTAGTACATTAACATATGTTCATTCATTACACCAGTTTATGTAGAGTAAAATGAACAAAATATTGAATAAAGTGAACAACTTAAATTATATTTAATTTGATACTAAATTGGATCAAATGAAGTAAACAAGCTGCATGGATAGATTGGTACAGTAATGGCTTAATGTCTCTGTCCACATCAAACTTGCAGATATAGGTGGGTGAGTATATTCATTCATTTCATCTCTTCATTATCCAGGATGTTCTCTGGAATGGCAAACAAGCTATCAGCCATGTTCACTTATAAATTTCTTTGAGTGTGTGAGTGTATGCTATGTGTGCACATGTGCATGCATTCATGTGTACCACCATGCATGTGTACATGTATATTTAAATGAATTATGTACCATAAAAATTATTTGTGCAAAAAATTTGCAAATCAATGGACCTGGACCTATAAATGGAGCAAAGTGCACAAATTCTGGTTAAATGAAAAAATTTCTACAATTCTTAATAGGTGATTTTTTTCAGAAGTTGTCATTGTACATAGGTTTTCACAGACATACATATACACATACAGACACTAGGCTAAAATCAACTTTTCTTGACAATTTGGACATCTCATAATCAGAATCTGAACTTAACTCAATAGCAAATTTGTGACACCCACACACCAAACTTCAATTTTCATGAAAATTTAAAGAGACTTTGTTAACTGAAAAGAAAAATTACATAGAGAAATGAGAAATCTTGTTTTTTTTCTATGTCAGGTAAGGTCCGTTTGTTTTTAACATCACTTTGCTGGAATCCACTTCCTAAGTCATGAGTGTTCATTCCATAAACTGGCACAGAATGACCTCTGTTTCACTTTCCAGCCAGGATATCTGAAATCTGAGGAGATCTGTACAATTTATGAATCAATTGGAAAACAAAATCTACATTAAACACTTTCATGTTCTCTGTTGTACTTTGGCATGGCATGACATGGGACAATCTGCCTAACTTATCTGAAGGCATACAAGAGCTAATAAAGCCAATTTGGTCAGTGTAAATTAATAAATGAAAAACATTTTCAAGATGATGAGTTAAAATATTAGCCAATAATTTAATGTCTGAATGGAAGAGGAAGTGGGGTTTATAATTCTGACGTAATGCTGGGTCCTTATTCTGCTTACACAGTAAGGTAATTGCTGCCATGTTCAAGTTAGGTCAGAGCTGAGATCAGTTAATGGAAGACTAAAGCATTTGAAGTAAAGATTCAGATAACTGATCCCAAAATGCTTATATTATATTCCGGTGGCATCCCGTCAACACCAGAGGCGTGTATTTTATTCATGGAGGAGAGTGCCAGGTGTAAGTCCTTAAGAGAAATTGAGGCATACAGTAAGGACTCTTGTTCTAATATGCTGAGGATATTTAAATTCTTCATGGGTTGAAATATTATTTGAGGAAAATAATTTGGAGTAACAGGACCAAATTTCAGAATTTTGTTCTTTAGGACATTGTGTAATATTACCTTTATTTGTTTTAATGTAAGGAATTGTAGCAAAGTACTCAGATTTGAGTAAATGTAATGTCAGATAACCATGTGCTGATACTGAATAAATTTTTGTTCTAGTTCAGGGGTGGCTGCAGGTTTTCATTCTTACCATCTTCTTAATTAGTGACAAGTTTTTGCTGCTGATTACTTATTTTAATTAACTTGACTCAGGCCCCATAGTTGTTTCTTTTTCTTTAATTAGCAGCCAAACATTAATGAGACACAAAACAAGCCACCACATGACCAGCTCCCCTGTGCCCATTACACAATATCTGAAATTAAGGAGAGGTGATGGTCTTGGTAAGGTTGATCTCTTAGGTCACCAAAACATTTTGACGGTGCTCTTAGAAAGAACAGAAAAACAACAGTTTTCTAAATATGTGCTGTGGCAGAATGAGAGCAGCAACAAGCCATAGAATTAAATAACGGGTGTAATTAACAGCAAGAATTGGCTTCTCATTAAGAAAGTGATTGGTGTGAAATTGGTTGGAGTCTGAAGCCCCAGTTTAGCTGGTCATCTGTTAGCTCGTTTCACATCTCATTTCTGATTGGCTGTCATTTAATGAAGACATGAATCAATTCAGAGGGCTGAACTCTTCTAACAGGGCCATTAAAGTGATGGGGAAAAAGTTAATTAGCAGTGAAAACTGGCCACTGATTAGTAAAAGGGTTAGAATGAAAACCTGTAGCCACTGCGGCACTCCAGGCCTGGAGTTTGCCACCCCTGTTCTAGTTCTATGTAACTGAAATTCTGCTCGATTATTCAGTAGAGTTCAATTCATGTTTAACTGTTGTGATTTGTGATTCAGATCACTAGAGTGATGCACTAGGGGGCGAGATTCTTCCTAAGTGGCCAATCTACTTTCAAGCTCAGAAATATTTTTTATTTAGTTTTGTTAATGTGAGAAACAAAAATAATCACATTATTTCTAATGAATCCTTTGATTGCCTCCCACACAACTGAAGGGTCTAACATAATCCCCGTTTATTAAAACGAATTCTTCTAGATTTGTTTTAAACTGAGAACAATATTGGTATTTTTTCAACAACGATGTGTTAAATCTCCATTTTGGGGCTCGTAGTGGAATTTGTGATAAACATAAATTAGTTACATTACTCTTGTAATCTGAGAATGACATTGAGACTAGTTTCGAGAAAAGAGAGATACAACGATTGTCTGTACAGTACTAGATTTTGATCCATGTTGTTATGAGAAGAAAGATAGCCCGGTAACTGTCGATTACGTTGAAGTCGCTGGAAAACTATCTAATCACTTTAGTGGATTGAGGGGTGGGTGAGCGATCAGGTTTAAAATTTCTAACATCATTAGCATCCATGCCCAGAGAAACAGAGTAATCTGAGAATTGTAAGCAAGTGCACAGTAGATTTGGAAAAGAAGGTCGGGTCGAATAGGAGTGTCACATGACATAAAAGTAAATTTTCTTCCACAAAGCTAAGAATATATATGCAACCTTTATCATCACCCCCGAAGCAATAACATTAACTAGTAAGTTGGGCGTAGTAAAATTTCCACTCCACAAGTTTTCAATGCACCACAAGAACTCACTACCACGTAATACCATCTACTAGAAAGCCTCTTCAGATCCAATGATTTAAAACGAGTCTCCTGTAAAAGAGTAATATCAGTATCCAAGCGAAGTAGCACATCAAGGCAGCACGACAGACGAGATAGAGTTTAAACTGTAAACGCTCCAGGAAGTGATAGTGAGATTAACCATTGTTAAGAGAGAAAAAGCATAAAGAATAGATGAAATATAATGTCAACGTACAAAGCACCTGATATATTCAGCGGGGAAAATAAGTATAGAACGCGTCAATGTTTTTCTCAGTAAATATATTTCTAATTTGGCTATTGACATGTAATTTTCACCAGATATCGGTAACTGCTCAACTACTACACAGATACAAAGAAATCAAAACAAATAAGTCCATAAAACCTTCATTCTAGAAGATTTCCCCTTCCATGTCTGCAGGGCCGGATTTATATGAAAAGAGGCCCTAGGCTATTCCACTTATGAGGCCCTTTCACCATCCATTTTTAAGTTTGTAAATTACATGAGAGATAATAAAATACGTAATACGCGTTGATCTTAACCAATACATTTTTATGTTTGTTTATTAGTCATATGCGTAGAATTTCTCCTTATTTTCGGTTCAGTGTTTTAGTGTTCACTGTTTTTAGAATAGTGTAATTTTAATTTTGCTAACAATTTGAATGTAGGCCCCTCTTGATCTTGAGGCCCTAGGCTGAAGCCTAGTTAGCCTATAGGAAAATCCGGCCCTGCATGTCTGTGTCATAGAAAAACTGTCTATCAGACATGCCTTTCCAGCCAAGTTCTTGTTGTATTTGTTTATTACAACAGTAAATATGCATTTCAATAAAGTGTATTTAAGTGTTTGGAATTACATTCTTTGTGACTGTCAGATTTTGCCACCAGATTATGATCAGAGCCATATTTGTCCTTAGAATTTGAACTTGAACATCAGCCAGTCAATTAAAGTTCAGTAAAGTACAGAAGCATAAAAGGTATATGAATAACATGAAATTATACATTTGATTATTTGCTTAAAACTCTCTTAATCTGAGCCTCCTATTAGTAGTATAGGAAACACCCATGGACAGAGTGTGAGGGCAGAGACATTTCTGCTCTATGACACACATTCCACCGCATTTATGGATCAATCGCTAATTTACAGATGCAAATTAGCCTGAAATGCATGCCTTTGGAATGTGAGAGGGAAAATCATAATACATGAAAAGAAACTAGACAAATTGGCTTAACCTCATATGTCACCATATTTTCAGAACTAAACATCAGCTTCATTAACCATTGTGGCATTATGCCATGCCTTACAGGAAATAGTAAATTAAATTTACCAACATTCCAAAGTTATACGTAAGCACAATGTCAGTCAGTCAGTCATTATCCAACCCGCTATATCCTAACACAGGGTCACGAGGGTCTGCTAGAGCCAATCCCAGCCAACACAGAGCGCAAGGCAGGAACAAATCCCGGGCAGGGCGCCAGCCCATCGCAGGGCACACACACACACCCACACAACAAACACACACTAGGGACAATTTAGAGTCGACACTACACCATACTTGCATGTCTTTGTACTGTGGGAGAAAACCCACGCAGACACAGGGATAGGCATTTTCATTTTTCAGGTCAACCAGGTTTCCATTTATTTTTTCCACAGTAAATGGACCAAGAAAGTCGTGATACACCTTTCCCACCCTCTTCTGTTTCCTTTTAACATTAATCTTAAAACCTTCACTCCAGTCTTAAGCGCTGGGAAAATACTGTTTTGTTCTTTTCCTTTCTTATTTTAGTTTTTAGAATCACTTGTTGGGTATCCTCTAATTTGTGCAACTTGTTCATGGTGCTTAATGTACTCAGCAACGATTTCATTTGCCACAACAACCTCAACATCACTAGAAAACAATCTATGATATTAAAAAAATGTAAATAGTTATTATTTTAAAATCTATTCACAAATCAAAAATGGTAACATTGCATTCATATATCACTTGATCACAGTTTTTTATGAAATAAACAGATTGTGTTTTTTTTTTGTTCTTAGTCCGAACATAACTGCATCTAAGTGCATATCCCAAGTATCAGGTTTCTTTTTCACCATTAAAAAATCTTGGACAATTCATCCTCTTTGGTTAATAGTAAAAATATAGCCACACTACCGGGCAGCCTTGTGTTGCCATGGAAAAAGAGATGACAGTAAGTGAATTGTAAAGATTAAGGAAAGGGAATAGTTAAATTGGTATTTACAATATCAGATGTATTGGCTACAAAGTGTAATGTCAATACAATCTGCCATTTTTAACAATGAAAACTACAAGTATATTCAGAAGAAGTATTAACAATTTTTAGGTATGTGAAAATTTACCTCTGTATTGTGCCATTCATTTTTTCGACTAGACCATTGGTTTGTGAGTGGTAAAGAGATGACAAGCTTGGTTTTATTCCCAGTTCACTGCAAAGATCTGCTATATGTGACACAAATATGGTAATAGAAAACATACTTAAAATGCAGTATATTATGTGTCTCTAATGTCTCAAAGCATTTGAAAGATGCATAGCATCATAAAGTTACCTCATTATTGAACTCCCTTCTCTGGTCTTTTAAAATTCTTTCTAGTACTCCAAATTGACAAAATAATTTTTCTATACACTTACAGTAGGAACTTCCCCAGCAGTTTTGTTTTTTTAAGGTAAATGCTTCTGCCCAATTGCTGAAACAATCAATTATTGTGAATATATATTCATTGCCTCTTTTTGCTTTGAACAGTTTTCCAATCAGGCCCATGGCAAGAGTTCTCATGGTTCATTTACCTTAACTACATAATAAAATTACAATTGCAGCTTTTTAAAACATTAGAAAAAGCAGTCTTTGTACAGTAAATTAAAGAATAGATTGTTTAATGGGCAGAATTGCAAGTCTGCACTGCAGTATGCCAACGGTTTCTACATTTTCTTTTTTAATTATAGGTATGGCAATACCATGTACAAGGTTTACTTTCTATTTTTTAACTGGTCTCAAGATTAAAGGCATTGCTTCAGGCGTAGAAGAAATTAATCAATTAAGATCAAGGGTATCTACTTAACATTACATAAGAAATGAGATGCATGTATTGAAACATTAAATACAGACAAACATGTAGAAAATAAATAAAAGTAAATTTAATATAAATCTTTTACGGCACATTACCAGATGAGTGACAACAATGTATACTTCTACCTGAATAGGAATATATTCTGCAGAAGGTTTTTACTGTTCCACTCTTTTGGCATTGTGGGCATTCAGATGGTGGGTTCAAGTGGGTTGTTCTCTATTATATTTCTTTAGCTTCTGTTTAAATCTAAATTTCCCCTTAGGACATATAAAGTACTATAAAAAAAGTAATGTCCAATATCTCTCTATATATAAAATCCAACTTCTGTCTGTCTGTTTGTCCGCTTTTCACGAGAGAACTACTTAATGGATTTAGATCGTGTTTTTTTTTATAATTTGCTCGAACTTTCAGGTTGATTTTGCGACCTCTCTCATCACGTTAAATATCATTGTTCTCTTGCAGTACCAATTTTTTTGTGCAAATCTGAGAGAGACGCAGCAGGCTTTGGGGAAGGGGGCGCATACCCTCCTCACTCACACACCAGTCTCGTAACATACCTTACATCTGCTTAGCCAGTGTGAAAGATGAATGTTCTCTTCGTTCCCTTGTACTAATCCTTGTCTAAGGAGTTAAGCAGAAGTAAGCTTTAAAAACATGCTTTGCTGAGCAAACAGTAAAAAAATATTTGTCCAAAGGACTCAAGGTCTAAGCATTCCACAATGAGATTGCCTTATCACGTTTTCCCTTAGTTTACATCTGAACGCCATAACAAATGGGCCAAGAAATCAAGTTGCAAAAGGGGCGTTGAAGGTGCGCAAGGATTGTGTAAAATAAAAGTGTCGACTGTTGCATTTCATAATGATATTAAATCACGCATTCTAGGGGTATAAAAACTTTGCCCCCCCTACAGACAGGGCTCAGAAGAGCCCTGACGCTATCAAGTAATATTGATTGCCTGTCTTTCTGAAACCTGCTCACTGTGACGATGAGAAAATAAAGCTGCTATATGACCACACCTGCTGTCTTGTCTGGTGTCTTCGTCCACACCAGTGAACGAGAGAACTATTTAACGGATTTAGATCAGGTTTTTTTCTAGAATTTGCTTGAACATTCTGGTTGATTTTTGCGACTTCTCTCATCGCGCTAAGAATCACAATTTGCTTGCAGGAGCAATATATTCATGCTAACCTAGATGGAGGCTGCGGGCCAAGCAACGTCAGTAGTGGGGAGTCGGTCTGACTCTGTATTTTGGGGTGTACCTTTGTTTATTGATTTTTAAACTTTGTCCTGTTTCACTGCTACGTGGGCGGAGCCGCGGGGTACAGCTAGTACACTATAAAAGCACAAGGCAATGACAACCTCATCTAAACCTTGCAGTATTCCATTAAAGAAAGAGTAGCATTTTTTCTTTCTTTTTAGGTATTCTAGGGTTTGCTGCTGGATTGTTTTTTTACTTTGTCCTTATATATAGGTAATAATATTAATTGATTTACTTACAATGTTTCTGTAAAAAAAATCTCCCAGGGGACAAATAAAGGCATTATTTAAACCTATGGCACTGAATCTGCAAAGCACCAGCACTAACTAAAATATATATGAGGCTTTGAGATGCTATTTTTATCAAAAAATCCACAAACCTATCTAATGAAATACACAATAGTGCAATGACAAGTCAATGTATCAGCCCGTAGACAAACAGCAATCCATATGTTAAACATTTTATTGAATCAGTTTAGCTGTTATAGTTATTTAATTAAAAATAAAGATTAGAATGATAGAAAACTTACCCATTTTTTAATGTCAACATACAAACAAGGCCAGTATCATTGTGAGATAATATCTGTAGTTTTATACATTTCACAATGAGCAACAACATGAAATTCTTTGAAAATATCATGTGCCTCCTCAACTGAAAAAAAAAACAACTTTTAAACTCATTTTGTTGCCTTGCCTGTCCTTTTTGATGTAATAAAGGTCATCTCCTTGAAAAATTATATTCACACACCAATTAATAGTACAGTATAATGTAAAACACTGTAAACAAACCCCCAAAAAGAAAATGTTCTTTATTTAAGTTGATTTCCTCAATGGATCCAACATCAGACACTACAAAACACATACAAAAATATCTGTTAGTAGCCAGTTTTAAAATACCTTTAATATTGGTAGTATCCATCCGCTACCCAAGCCCCCATTTTGCAAAGGGGGTTCACAGCATGGGCTAGAAGACAAAAAACAAGACTGGAAGAAATGTCAGTCTAATGGTTGCCACACTTACACTCACTCACACTACTACAGTTTAAAATTGTCACTTAACGAAATGCCACATTTTTCAGGTAAGTATTAAAACCCAGAAAATGCCTTAATGGACACAGGAAATATTTAAAAAGACTGACCAGTTTGGGAATTGATGTCAAGTTTCTAATTCTATGAAACGGCAGTAAAAAACATAATGTGTTTTATAAAGCTCATTATAAAAAAATACCAAGAAACCTCAAGATACAATGATTAATTTATTTTAAAAAAACTGCTGAATTGGTTGTTTTGTGATCTGTAAAGTCAACTAGTAATATTATCATAACAAAGAAAATGTACTTTTCTTTTTATATTAAAACTTGCTGTCCCTCGATGAACACTGAATTTTTCTTTTATTGATACTCCTACTATATATTTCCCACTTATTTTGTCATTTTTAATCTCAGAAGCATGTTTTTTGTCCATTTTTGTAAATGAAAGATCTATGCACAAAATATATACAAAATGATGAAAAAGTAACTTCTACAGTTCTAATAAATGTCTAAACTTTTTTTTTTTTTTGTTCTTTATTTCACCGTATACAATTTCTTGTATTAGGAATTTGGTAGTTTTCGCATACCCCTTGGGGTCAGAGTGCAGGGTCAGCCATTGTACAGCACCCCTGGAGCAACTACAGGTTAAGTGCCTTGCTCAAGGGCCCAGCAGAGCAGTGGCCTTTTTGGCAGTGACAGGGATTCAAACCGGCAACCTTCAGGATACCAGCGCAACTCCTTAGCCTCAGAGCCACCACTCCGCCCATTAAACTTATAATACGTCATAAGCTTCTGAACCACAGTATTTAATGAGCTATATAAACTTTTAACGATGAGGTTCATTGTGTACTAACAATCATATTACTGTTAAAATAAAAAAGAACAATGAAACACCATTTTCTGAAAGTATATCAAAAACATGAATGATAAGGAAAAAAGTTGGAAAACACATAAATATAAAAATTGCAGAGAAAAAAATTTTTGCAGTTTTACTATAACAATACGCTGTCCTCAAAGAACTGAAAATGTCTGACCCTAGAACAGTGTTTTTCCTTGTGTTCACCTCCTTTGCTTACCATGTCACTGATTTTTTCCCTTTTATTCCTCCAATTGGTTTTAAACCATACTAGTTAGTCATTGATTTTTCAAGAGACAACATGTTTCATTAAAAAAATCAACACTACTAAGAAACTTCCCTAGTTCCCAACCCACTGAATCTGAACACAGGGTCACAGGGGCCTGCTGGAGCCAATCCCAGCCAACACAGGGCAGGAACCAATCCTGGGCAGGGTGCCAACCCACCGCAGGACAAACACAAACGGGCCAATTTAGAATTGCCAATCCACCTAACCTGCTTGTCTTTGGACTGTGGGAGAACACTGGAGCGCCCGGAGAAAACCCACGCAGACATGGGGAGAACATGCAAACTCCACACAGGGAGGATAAAGGAAGCGAACCCGGGTCTCCTAACTGCGAGGCAGCAGCGCTACCACTGCGCCACCCGCCACAGCCCTCACAAGCAGAGAATAGTTGGGACACAAGCAGGGTCATCCCTTTTAATTTTTTACTGTTCTTATTCAAACTTAAAGTAAGTGTCTACTGGCAATAAATGGCATAAGCCCGTAGGGCAAAACAGAAAAAGAAAAAAGGCTCTGGTTAGCCTTCTCAACAACTAGTAGGTCTCTCGTGGAGCTCTGAAACTGTCAGGTATCAGTGAAGGCAGTCGGGCTTCTTATAACGGTAGGACCAGAAGGGGCGGAGCTAATTTCCCGCACTGGGCAGCTTCTCTGAGCAGCAGGGAGAAAAGAAGACGACACACTTCATGACAGTGCCCCCTCTTGCCCTGGCAGGTTATCACTTACCTTAAGTGTGCCAGCAAGAAGATACACCAATGCTGATTTGTGACAATATATCTACATCTATATATACAGTGCATCCGGAAAGTATTCACAGCGCATCAATTTTTCCACATTTTGTTATGTTACAGCCTTATTCCAAAATGGATTAAACTCATTTTTTCCTCCGAATTCTACACACAACCCCCCATAATGACAACATGTAAAAAGTTTACTTGAGATTGTTGCAGATTTATTAAAAATAAAAAAATTGAGAAAGCACATGTACATAAGTATTCACAGCCTTTGCCATGAAGCTCAAAATTGAGCTCAGGTGCATCCTGTTTCCCCTGATCATCCTTGAGATGTTTCTGCAGCATAATTGGAGTCCATCTGTGGTAAATTCAATTGATTGGACATGATTTGGAAAGGCACACACCTGTCTATATAAGGTCCCACAGTTGACAGTTCATGTCAGAGCACAAACCAAGCATGAAGTCAAAGGAATTGTCTGTAGACCTCCAAGACAGGATTGTCTCGAGGCACAAATCTGGGGAAGGTTACAGAAAAATTTCTGCTGCAGATCCACTAGCAATCCACCAATCAGGCCTGCATGGTAGAGTGGCCAGATGGAAGCCACTCCTTAGTAAAAGGCACATGGCAGCCCGCCTGGAGTTTGCCAAAAGGCACCTGAAGGACTCTCAGACCATGAGAAAGAAAATTCTCTGGTCTGATGAGACAAAGATTGAACTCTTTGGTGTGAATGCCAGGCGTCACGTTTGGAGGAAACCAGGCACCGCTCATCACCAGGCCAATACCATCCCTACAGTGAAGCATGGTGGTGGCAGCATCATGCTGTGGGGATGTTTTTCAGCGGCAAGGACTGGGAGACTAGTCAGGATAAAGGGAAAGATGACTGCAGCAATGTACAGAGACATCCTGGATGAAAACCTGCTCCAGAGCGATCTTGACCTTAGAATGGGGTGACGGTTCATCTTTCAGCAGGACAATGACCCTAAGCGCACAGCCAAGATATCAAAGGAGTGGCTTCAGGACAACTCTGTGAATGTCCTTGAGTGGCCCAGCCAGAGCCAAGACTTGAATCCGATTGAACATCTCTGGAAAGATTTTAAAATAGCTGTGCACCGACGCTTCCCATCCAACCTGATGGAGCTTGAGAGGTACTGCAAATAGGAATGGGCGAAACTGGCCAAGGATAGGTGTGCCAAGCTTGTGGCATCATATTCAAAAAGACTTGAGGCTGTAATTGCTGCCAAAGGTGCATCGACAAAGTATTGAGCAAAGGCTGTGAATACTTATGTACATGTGATTTCTCAGTTTTTTTATTTTTAATAAATTTGCAAAAACCTCAAGTAAACTTTTTTCACGTTGTCATTATGGGGTGTTGTATGTAGAATTCTGAGGAAAAAAATGAATTTAATCCATTTTGGAATTAGGCTGTAACATAATAAAATGTGGAAAAAGTGATGCACTGTGAATACTTTCAGGATGCACTGTATACAATATATATATACAATATATATATATATATATATTCCAACATCTATCTGTTTCTGTATCTGTTTTTTATCAGTTAGTTCCGGCGCCGCAGAGAGTGGCAGCCTTTTCAGCAGCTCCGTGTATGACTGTATGTGCATGTGTACTTTTCTACTTTTATTTTTCTATTTTTATATATTGATCACTCCTATCACTTTATTTTATGTGGATTCGTTCCCTGGACACACTTACTTTTACAACGTGGGCATGGATTTTTTACATGCCAAGACTCGTCTATTCAAGTACTCAACTTTGAGCGCTGAGAACAAATGCCAGTGCCGGTGTGGTTCCCTATTTACCCGATGAGGTAAGAAGAGGTAAGAGGTAAGAAGGTATTGTGGCAGCAGAGCCGGCACTAAGCTAAAAATGAAGCGGCTTGCGAGAAAGTGGCGTTTTAAGCCTTCGGTGCCATCTGTGTTTCTGGGAAACGTGAACTCAATCTCAAATAAGATCGACGAACTGGCTGCGCTGGCGAAAAATGTCAGAACCTACAGAGAATGCAGTTTGTTGTGCTTTTGCGAAACGTGGCTAACTACCACCATCCCAGATGCTAACGTGGAGCTACCTGGGTTTAGCACAGTTAGAGCGGACAGAGATGCAAGTACCTGTGGGAAACACAAAGGAGGAGAACTCGCTCTCTATGTTAATACACGGTGGTGTAACTCTGGACATGTTAACGTCAAAGTCTCCACTTGCTGCAGGGACATCGAACTGTTGGCCGTAAGTTTGTGTCCCTATTACTTGCCCAGAAAGTTTGGACACGTCATTGTTGTCATCGTGTACATCTCTCCTCGGGTGGACGTGGAGACAGCAAGTGACATCATCCATTCTGCTGTTGCTAAGTTACAAACGCAGCACCCTGAGGCACTTGTGCTAAACGCTGGAGACTTTAACCATGTGACGCTGGAGAAAACATTACCTGCCTTCTCCCAGTATGTGGACTGTACCACCCGGGGAAAAAAGACTATTGATTTACTGTATGCAAACGTTAAAGACGCATACAGCGCCACCCCGCTGCCTGCGCTTGGGAAAGCAGATCATAACCTGGTTCTGCTTCAGCCTCACTACAAACCAAACGTGAGGGTCCTACCTGCAACCACACGATCATTCAGGAAGTGGACCCCAGAGGCAGAGAAGGCTCTGAGAGAATGTTTTGGAACTACAGACTGGGATATCCTGCAGGGATTACATAGTGAGAACATTGAGGAAGTTGTTGACTGCACTACTGACTACATCAACTTCTGTATGGACATTGTAGTTCCAGTAAGAACTGTACGCTGCTATGCTAACAACAAGCCATGGATTACAAGTGACATCAAGGGCCTTTTGAACCAAAAGAAAAGGGGTTTCAAAGGCGGTGATCAGCATGAGCTCAAGTGCGTGCAGAAGGAACTCCGAGTCCAGCTCAGGGCGGCGAAGGAGCAGTACAGGAGAAAGCTGGGACAGAAGTTGCAGAATAACAGCATGAAGGAAGTGTGGGATGGGATGAAGATCATCACTGGCTTCAGCTCGAAGCAGGGTACCACCATCGAGAGAGACGTGAAGAGAGGAAACAAAATGAATAACCTCTTTAACAGGTTTGACCACTCTAACCCACTCTCACTCTCACCTCGGAGTACTGCACCCTCCACAAATCGTTCTGCTGATACCAGCATAGGAGAGACATCCCCAATCATAATTACAACAGCACAAGTGAGCAGAGAGCTGAGGAGACTTCGTGCCAGCAAAGCAGCGGGTCCAGATGGAGTATCGCTATGACTGCTGAAGGTCTGTGCATCGGAGCTGGGGGGTGCTCTACAGTGCATCTTCAACCTGAGCCTGGAACAGGGGAGAGTCCCGAGGCTTTGGAAAACATCTTGCATCACCCCAGTCTCAAAGGTATCACGTCCAGGTGAGCTGAATGAATTCTGGCCTGTTGCTCTGACATCACATGTGATGAAGACCATGGAGAGGCTGCTGCTTCACCACCTGAGACCACAGGTTCAACACGCCCTTGACCCTCTGCAGTTTGCATATCAGGAGAAGGTGGGAGCGGAGGATGCCATCATCTATATGCTACATCGATCCCTCTCCCATTTGGACACAGGCAGTGGTGCTGTAAGAATTATGTTTCTAGACTTCTCTAGCGCCTTCAACACTATCCAACCTCTGCTCCTTAGGGACAAGCTGACAGAGATGGGAGTAGATTCATACCTAGTGGCATGGATCGTGGACTATCTTAAAGACAGACCTCAGTATGTGTGTCTTGGGAACTGCACGTCTGACATTGTGGTCAGCAACACAGGAGCGCCACAAGGGACTGTACTTTCTCCGGTCCTGTTCAGCCTATATACATCGGACTTCCAATACAACTCAGAGTCCTGCACGTGCAAAAGTTCGCTGATGACACTATCGTGGGCTGCATCAGGAGTGGGCAGGAGGAGGAGTATAGGGACCTAATCAATGAGTTTGTTAAATGGTGCGACTCAAACCACCTACACCTGAACTCCAGCAAAAACCAAGGAGCTGGTGGTGGATTTTAGGAGGCCCAGACCCCTCATGGACCCCGTGATCATCAGAGGTGACTGTGTGCAGATGGTGCAGACCTATAAATACCTGGGAGTGCAGCTGGATGATAAATTAGACTGGACTGCCAATACTGATGCTCTGTGTAAGAAAGGACAGAGCCGGTTATACTTCCTTAGAAGGCTGGCGTCCTTCAACATCTGTAATAAGATGCTGCAGATGTTCTATCAGATGGTTGTGGCGAGCGCCCTCTTCTACGCGGTGGTGTGCTGGGGAGGCAGCATTAAGAAGAAAGACGCCTCACGCCTGGACAAACTGGTGAGGAAGGCAGGCTCTATTGTTGGCATGGAGCTGGACAGTTTGAAATCTGTGGCAGAGCGACGAGCGATCAGCAGGCTCCTATCAATTATGGAAAATCCACTGCATCCACTAAACAGAGTCATCTCCAGACAGAAGAGCAGCTTCAGCGACAGACTGCTATCACTGTCCTGCTCCACTGACAGACTGAGAAGATCGTTCCTCCCCCAAACTATGCGACTCTTCAATTCCACCCGGGGGGGGGTAAACATTAACATTATACAAAGATATTGTCTGTTTTTCACCTGCATTATTATCAATCTTTAATTTAATATTGTTTTTTGTATCAGTAAGTTGCTGCTGGAGTATGTGAATTTCCCCTTGGGATTAATAAAGTATCTATCTATCTATCTATCTATCTATCTATCTATCTATCTATCTATCTATCTATCTATCTATCTATCTATCTATCTATCTATCTATCTATCTATCTATCTATCTATCTATCTATCTATCTATCTATCTATCTATTTCTGTAGGTCTGTCCGCTTTTCACGAGAGAACTACTTAATGGATTTAGATGGTTTTTTTCCTATAATTTGCTTGAACATTCCGGTTGATTTTGCGACTTCTCTCATCATGCTAAATATCATAGTTGGCTTCCGGTACCGGTTTATTGGCGCGAATCCAAGAGAGACGCTGCGGGCTGAGGGGAAGGGAGCGGGGCCCTCTTCACTCACGTGCCAGCCTCCATTTGAGTCAGTTTACCTCTCGCCACGTGTTGGAGCGTACTTTGCCTCCACTTAGCTAGCGAAGTTTCTTCAACAGACATTATCATCTGCAGATTGTTAAGGAGTAACATTTAACGTTTTTGAAAGAGAGATTAGAGTTACTTGTGTTTTAGAGTGTAGCTGCTGATTACCAGAAATATCATGGCTACGTACTTTTCTCCTCACGCTGGGTAAACTCTCCTGTCAGAGTTGAACACAATCAGATACAGTGCCAATGTTTGACGTTGGAGCGTACCTACCTTCTGCTTGGCCAGAATTGTGTTTTTTTACTAAGTGGTCAGAGCCGCGGGGTAGCTAGTATTTATATATATATATAAACACTGTATAAACATATTCACATCTACATACACATAAAACACATTTCGGCATCTTGTTTTTAGTGATTGGCAAAAATGGATATAATGAGGTTATTAAAAATAAACTGGATGCATTAGGATTAAAAGTCAAGACAGAGGTAAAGATTTTTGGGGGGAAACTATTGACTCTGACCTGAATTTTAAATCATATTAATCAGATTTCTAGGACAGCATATTTTCACTTAAGAAATATAGCAAAAGTTAGGCTTTTTATAACATTGCAAGATGCTGAGAAACTAGTTCACACTTTTGTTTTCAGTCGGCTAGATTACTGTAACGCATTCCTCTCAGGACTACCCAAAAAGACATCAATCGATTGCAACTAGTGCAGAATGCAGCTGCTAGAAACTTAACTAGAAAAATAAAATCCGAGCACATCTCTTCAGTTTTGATGTCACTGCATTGGTTACCTGTGTCATTTAGGATTGACTTTAAAATAGTGCTTATGGTTTACAAAGCCATAAATAATCTTGCTCCATCCTATATTTCAGAATGTCTTTCACCTTACACTCCAAATCGTAACCTTAGATCTTCAAACGAGTGTTTGCTTATTATTACAAGAGCTAAACTTAAAAGAAGTGGTGAGGCAGCCTTCTGCTGTTATGCACTTAAAATCTGGAATAGCTTGCCAATAGGATTTCACCAGGCTAATAAAGAAGAGCACTTTAAAAAACTGCTAAAAACACATTACTTTTATATGGTTTTCTCATAGCTTCATTTTTGTTTAATCCTGATGTTCTGTATATTCAATTAATTATCATTATAATTCATGGTGGCTCCTAAATCCATACTAACCCCTATTATCTCTTCTGTTCTTTTTCCGGTTTTCTGTGGCGGCGATCTGCACCATCACCACCAGATCAATGCACCGTGATGTCCCTACATTGATGGATTGAAGGTCAGAAGTTCACATGACCATCATCATCAAGTTCTTCCATATGAACCCTTAATATAATGAGGACAGATTGAGGTAATTTATGTTAGGTAGAATGCCAAAGGGTACTGGGCGGTCTCGTGGCCTCGGAACCGCTAGAGATTTTGTTTTTTTTCTCCAGACGTCTGTTGTTTTTTTTTTTCTTTTTCTGTCCTCCCTGTCCAACTGACCTTACTTTTATTCTATATTAATTAGCGTTCCCTACTTTTATTTTCTTATTTATTTTGTCTTTTTTCTCTTTCTTCATCATGTAAAGCAATTTGAGCTACATCATTTGTATGAAAATGTGCTATATAAATAAATGTTGCAGTTGTTGTTTGATAAACATCATTGTCATTAATTAATTTTTAAATTTCTGTGTCAAACATATTAAGACTTACTATGGGGAGAGTCCTAATGTTTGAAGTGTTTGTGGCAAAGCTCTAGACATTCTAATACAAGCAAATCAGCGGTTACCACTTAAATGTATATTTGCAGTATATATCATACAATGCCAAATTAGAAATGACATTCGCTTATCATCAACAATGACTCAGGTGAATATTACAACTTTAAGCTCAAGGGAGAGAAAGAGAAGCACTCTCAGACCAAGTAATTTCAATTTACTTGTTGTGTTCCATTAGTTTTTTATGTATACAGTTTAGTAAAGAATCTGAAACTGTCCAACCTTTTTCTTGTCTCAGATTTTTCCTTTACATTATCTATATACATGTACAGCAGTGATGCTTATATGTATGAATATATTAGTGGACAGTGGTCAAATGCCATTTTTTTCTGTTTTATAACTGGGTAGCATGGTGATACTGTGGTAAATGATGTAACAACATTTCCATTAGATTATTTAGAGATCTGAAAATGGCACTGGATAAGTGTGAATGTGTGTGTGTACCATGCAACCAGCGGCACCCAATCTAGATTTGGTGTTTGCTTCTCATTCTGGCCCCCATTGTGTTGAATTGGACAAAGTGTTTCATAAATATAGGATAACTGATTTTACAAGTCTGTAAAAAGAAGTATCTTGTGCATATTTATGTATTATTTTTCTTTATTTATTAGTATCTGTATAGATGTATTAATATTTTATGACTGTATATATCAGTAAATATTTTGTACATTAGCATTGTTGTTTTTTTCGTGGGCAAGGTAATAAAGTGGTTAGATGTTCAGGCTAACAAGTTATAGGGACTTACTTAGTCTGCTTGGGTTTTGCTCATGGTGCTCAGATTTTCATCAGACATTTAAAAGTCGAGTAAACTAGGTTCATCGGCAACTTTAGATTACCTAGGTGAGTCAATGCGAGTCTATGCTTGCTTGTGCTGTGAGATGATTACATCCATCTAGCAGAACGTCGTAACTTGCGGCCGATGCTTACAGAGTTAGTTAGCAGCAGTATGTTCCTCCGCGAAATCAGAACGAACGAATATAGTTCAGTCTGTGTTAGCGATCGCAAGATGGCAATGTTGCATTTCAAAACACTAAACGCGCAATTTGTCAACTTCTGAGATGCGTCCCAGTTAAAAAAAAAACTACTTCAGGAAGAGGGTGGAGTGGAAAAATAACTAACTCGGTTAAGATCAGATCAGATAGTGTCTGGCACTGATGCACCATTTATACAGAGGAATGAATACAAAAAACAGCATACTTTATTATACTTTTAATTTTAAAAACAGTACCTATCGAATTTTAATAACTGCGGCAAAAAATCACTGTTGCTAAAATAATTCTGTAATTTGAATACAGAATGTCTAAAATAATAGCTATACTATCAATCCTTTTAATAAGTAAGTGCATCAATTTTAAATTTACATTATTATTATTATTATTATTATTATTATTATTATTATTATTATTATTATTATTATTATTATGGGTAGTAGTAGTGGTAGATGTTAGTAGTGAAAATAGTAGTAGCAGTAAAAATAGTATTTCTTTTTTAAAAAAATATTTGTTTATTAATTCATTGTTTTATTCGTTAATTTATTATTTTAGGTTCAGGTTTGCAGCAAAAAATTGAACCAAGTGACAGCATAAAAATTATTAAGGAACACGGCGCTGTAAATATTAGATGGGAGTACAAGGCCAAGGCCGCACATTATTTATATTTCTACAGACAGTATTTTGACCAGCCCCCCCATTGGTTACTGCAGCACTTTTACAATTCGGACCACTTCGAAAAAGAAAAGGACCGAAAATTTACCTCAGAGCTGAAAGTATCCGAAAAATTCACAGCAACTCTTGCCGAGTTAGTAATGTCTGATTCTGCTGCTTACTTATGTAGCCTGCACCATACAAGGTATAATTCGAGCTGCCGTCAAAAAACGACTTGTATTTAAATGCCACAATAAACCAGCTGGCTGGATACGATACGAGCACATTAAATTACAGTTAGAGATTATTGTTATGTGTGACTCAACTTCGAATTGTTTCGATAGCTAAATGTACCTTAAAGATTTCATTTAATTTAAAATGCAATCAGCATGTAATTTTCCTGCAAGAGATTTCTTGCAGCATTAGTTTTGAATGGATTTTATTAATCACATTTTTCAGAACATCTGTGTATTTATTAGACCATTTAATTGACGTGAACAGTGATAACCAAGTCAGTAATATCTACTCAAAGTTTTGGAGGTATATTTTCAGTTTGTAAACAACTGGTAAGAATTTCTATGGATAAAATATACCAGTGTACATTTGATTATACAGATAATAATCAATGCAGTAGGCTGCATGATTAAAATGTTTCACAATTTTATGTATACGATAGTAAAGATGGTTACCACTGCTCTGGATTGCAATTAAAAATAAGCATTTCAATGAAAGCGTGACCTGAATGCAAAGTACAGTGACCCACCTAGTTCCAATTGGTCAATTGAAGTTATTTTCAAACACCACAGCAGCTGATCTCCAACTCCATCAGAAAATATCAAGTGGAACTTAAACTCAATCTGGCCAGTTGTACGTCCAATGGCAATCTGCAGGTGCAGATTTACTTTAGAACAACACATTTTCAAATTTTACTGACTTATCTATGCCGTATATTTTATAATGTATTTACTGTATATTGTCTTTAAAATGACTAATGTTGAACTATGGTATGTATTCCATTACCAGGGTAGGATTGCTAGAAAGTATAGGCTATTCATTTAGCATTAGATGTGAATACTATACTTATGTGGCTGAATGATATATGTATTGATTTTATTGAGTTTGAAAATGGTTAACTATGAAAAAATGAAAGTGTTATTAAAAGAAAAGTTTTTGTTTTCACAATCCATTTGTTAAATTTAATTTCCTACATTCTTACGGATGGTATTTAGATTACAGGTTTAGAATTCTACACGTATCTCCAATAGATTATAGATTATGCATACAAATCTATCTATCTATCTATCTATCTATCTATCTATCTATCTATCTATCTATCTATCTATCTATCTATCTATCTATCTATCTATCTATCTATCTATCTAAGTGAAAGAGAATATTGTGCCAGTCCACAGCATGCAAAAAGAGAAATACTAACATTACAGACATTATGAAGTGGAATCAAATTCCTGGATGTTGTTGGCGTCCTTCTGCTAAGTTTTCAATTTTACATGACAGTTACTGTAAGTCCTGCAATCCCCACCTGCCCCCTTTACATAGCAGAATGCATTGACATCAACATATGATACTGAACAGCAGTTCCCTCATTCCCATTGGAGATTAAAGCGTGTCAGAGTGTGAGGTGTCTGCAAGTACCAGTAAGCTCACTTCAAGCCTAGGCATACATCCATCCATTAGAGCAGGATTACGGGCAAGGTGCAAGTGATCCCTGGACAGGGCATCATTCATTCGCAGGGTAAACACACACACAGGCTAGGGTTAAT
Organism: Erpetoichthys calabaricus; assembly: GCF_900747795.2. Lineage (NCBI taxonomy): Eukaryota > Metazoa > Chordata > Cladistia > Polypteriformes > Polypteridae > Erpetoichthys > Erpetoichthys calabaricus. The sequence continues at coordinate 103,276,758 of NC_041402.2, read as the reverse complement.
TTAGCAATGTCAATTCACCTAATTTTAATCAGCTTAAAGTTTAGTAAATTCCATAATAATGTTTTAATGTAGGCACAGTGATATCACAGAGCTGTCATTCTAGCCTCACAATGCTGGGTCTGCATGAGTTTTGCAAGTTCTCCCTGTGTATTTATAGATTGATTGGTATGAGTGAGTGTCAGTGAGTTTCATTTAAACACGTTTTCCATTCTTTTATTACCATATCATCAGCAAGTGCTTCTCACTTGGCATTAAAAAAGTAAATAGTTGGTTTGTGGTGCTTCATTCTGCATCAATCATACTCTTTACCATGGTTGGCTTGACTCTTTTAAAAATCTAAGGCATTTAATAAAAATACAACATAGTTTAATCAGTTTGGTTCATATTTATTGGTATGTGTACAAACTACAATGAAACTTATATGTGCTCTTTTCACTAAGCTGACATTTCACCTGAGTCATGCTTTGTAGGCAATGCAAAACACCAACACAAAATGTAATGGGAGAAAAGCCAGTGCCATTTAGGAAAAAATAATCATATGACTGAAGCAAACATCTGTCTGTTGTTACAAGCTATGGTGGAACATAACCACTGATAAAATGGAATTGTAGAAGTAAAAGTAGGATATCAAACATAATATAGCATGGCAAAGCAGTTGGTTGTTTGTGGGGGTTCTCATAACTCCGCTCATGACAGTGGCTGTAAGCATAAAAGTGAACAAGAAATGAATTCTTACTTCAAGAAAAGTAGGCCCAAGAGTCAGTGATAAAATAATTATTTCTAGTTTCCTTTCATTATCACAAGGATGCCTCATGAACAAGAAAGAGAAAGGCATGTTTTTGTAAATTGAAAACTTTGTTGCTTCTAAGTGGACCTATTTGGTAAATTTTAAGGCTTTTTCACCTACGGACTCATGTACACTCCTGCCCAACAGAGAAGGTATTTTTAAAATTTATAAAACAAAGGCTTTGCTTTAGAACACAATTTTATGTGGCAAATAAATATATAACATGATTTTCAAGACATGACTTAGACTTGAAAAATATGAACCTAATCCTTAATGGTGCTAAGATGATAACAATATGCTGCATGTTGATTAGTACAGAAAGCAAAAATTTCACTGTACTCTGTGCACGTGACAATAATGAACCTATAAACCTGTAAAATGACTCTTTGACAAAACCATAAATTATGAGGGTTTTTTGTGGTTACATATAATTTAGTGTTAAGCATCCCCTAAACATAATCACTGCCAATAGAAATAACTTATGCTTTTGTGTCAGCAGCTTCCAGTTCTTCAGTTCAAGTGAACTACTGACACTAACTTTTGTGAATGTATGTGGAGAAGGAAGGCAGTCGTTCCTTGTCGTGTAAATACATACTATATTATTATTAGGTTTTATTGGATATGTTTTATTATTGAATGTAGAGTGTGTATTATGTTTTTCCCCAATTGCCAAGTTGTTCCTGTAAAGCACTCTAATCACAATACAAACTGTTTGTATTGGAGTAGCAGTGGCTCTACTCTGAGCCCCTCCTGAATGACTAGGCTTCTCACCATATCTTTAAGGGAAAGCCCAGACACCCTACGGAGGAAACTCATTTCAGCCGCTTGTATTCGCAATCTCGTTCTTTCGGTCACTACCCATAGCTCATGACCATAGGTGAGGGTAGGAACGTAGATCGACTGGTAAATTGAGAGCTTTGCCTTGCGGCTCAGCTCCTTTTTCACCATGACAGACCGATGCAGAGTCCGCATCACTGCAGATGCCGCACCAATCCGCCAGTTGATCTTGCACTCCATTCTTCCCTCACTCGTGAACAAGATCCTGAGATACGTGAACTCTTCCACTTGGGGCAGGATCTCTCTCCCAACCCTGAGAGGGCATTCTACCCCTTTTAGGTTGAGGACCATGGTCTCGGATTTGGAGGTGCTGATTCCCATCCCAGCCGCTTCACACTCAGCTGCAAACCGATCCAGAGAAAGCTGAAGATCACAGCCTGATGAAGCAAACAGGACAACATCATCTGCAAAAAGCAGTGACCCAATCCTGAGTCCACCAAACCGGACCCCCTCAACGCCCTGGCTGCGCCTAGAAATTCTGTCCATAAAAGTTATGAACAGAATTGGTGACAAAGGGCAGCCCTGGTGGAGTTCAACTCTCACTGGAAATGGGTTCGACTTACTGCCGGCAATGCGGACCAAGCTCTGGCACCGATCGTACAGGGACTGAACAGCCCTTATCAGGGGGTCCGGTTCCCCATACTCTTGGAGTACCCCCCACAGGATTCCCCAAGGGACATGGTTGAACGCCTTTTCAAAGTCCACAAAATACATGTAGACTGGTTGGGCAAACTCCCATGCACCCTCCAGGACCCTGCTAAGGGTGTAGAGCTGGTCCACTGTTCCACAACCAGGACGAAAACCACACTGTTCCTCCTGAATCCGAGGTTTGACTATCCGACGGACCCTCCTCTCCAGGACCCCCAAATAGACTTTTCCAGGGAGGCTGAGGAGTGTGATCCCTCTGTAGCTGGAACACACCCTCCGGTCCCCCTTCTTAAAGAGGGGGACCACCACCCCAGTCTGCCAATCCAGAGGCACTGTCCCTGATGTCCATGCGATGTTGCAGAGACGTGTCAACCAAGACAGCCCTACAACATCCAGAGCCTTGAGGAACTCTGGGCGTATCTCATCCACCCCCGGGGCCCTGCCACCAAAGAGTTTTTTGACCACCTCGGTGACCTCAGTCCCAGAGATGTGGGAGCCCACCTCCCAGTCCCCAGGCTCTGCTTCCTCATTGGAAGGCATGTTAGTGGGATTGAGGAGTACTCCCCCCACCGACCCACAACGTCCTGAGTCAAGGTCAGCAGTGCACCATCCCCACTATATACAGTGTTGACACTGCACTGCTTCCCCCTCCTGAGACGCCGGATGGTGGACCAGAATCTCCTTGAAGCCGTCCAAAAGTCGTTCTCCATGGCCTCCCCAAACTCCTCCCACTCCCGAGTTTTTGCCTCAGCAACCACCAAAGTCGTATTCCACTTGGCCTGCCGGTATCTATCAGCTGCCTCCAGAGTCCAACAGGACAAAAAGGTCCTGTAGGACTCCTTCTTCAGCTTGATGGCATCCCTCACCGCCGGTGTCCACCATTCTCAGATCTAATAATCCATTTCAGGGTTAAATGAAAGCCAGCATCTATTTAGGCAGTACTGCCCATAATGTTGGAACAAGAGTTACTCATGCACATACACACACACACACGCACACACACACACACACACAAACAGAAGACCAATATGGAATTACCAATTAAACTAATACACAGATCTCTGAGGGTATTCATTTCAACCCAATTTATTTTTGTATAGTGCTCTTCACTGGGCTTATTCTTAGAGCATTGTGACAAGTTTGCAGATGCAATTACAAACTCAACAAATTATTAACTACATAATGTATAGGCATAAAGAAACAGATACATTTAAACATATAGTAAAACAAAACAGTTCAAAACTGATCAACATAAATGGAACCTAGCAATGTCTGTCCATTAATCTGATCATTGAACTCATGCCTTCTGGCAACCAAGGTGAGGAAAACAAAAACTCCATTCAGCAACATCTCTTAAAAACATAACATCTGGGGGCGCTCAATCAGTTTAAAAAAATAAGTCATAGACAAGTCTGACACTATAACAGTCATTGACGATTCACACAATGAGAGAGTCCCAGGATGTTGCGACAACTTTGTGGGTAATGGCACTCGAACCCAGGTGTGACAAAAATTGACTCAGCTTGCCAAGGAGGAGGTGCATAACTGGGCCGGTAAGGGCATCCAGCAGGGACAGCAGCTGGGACGATCCCAGGTATTGTTGCCTTTACATCCTGATGACGATGTTGAGACTTATTTGATTTTTTTTAATGTATTGCTACCCATCATCAGTGAGAGCAAGTGGAATGGGCACACATACTGGTGCCATTTCTGAGGGGGGCCAGCTCAGCGTGCTTATTACGACATATAGGAAAAGTCCATTATGTACTATAACCAACTTAAGACCAAGGTGCTGCTAATGTGTGGGCTAAGTCCAGATCAGTAGGGAATGGCTTATAGTAAATTGTATTATCGTAGTATTTCCCTCTACTTACCCTTTACCTGTTTTCTCAAGGGTAAATGTTCTCATCAGGTTCGTTATCGGGTTGGCCTACTGTTGCACTTTAAAATGAACACACACACACATAGATAAACACACACACACAACACAGACCCTAACCACAACAGTGCCCCATGAATGACACACACACACTGATTAACCCTTAGCACTTTAACACTAGAATTACCAGAGTCTACGAAAAAACTCGTAGATCCGGCCCATCTTAAAACCGTTCTCACCTCTCTTTTGTCTTCTAAATGTGCCGATTAAGAGGAGCAGCGAGCAGCCGGCTATTCCATCCCTCACCGTCGCAGAACGTTCACTAAGTTTTCCCAGCTCATGCCTTGTTTGATTATCTGGGAGTGACTGAACTGCTGGAGTTTTAGAATGGAAATAATAGATCGCTATTTGGAATACATGCATTTCATTCGTGTTCCGTTTCTACAGTAATCTGTGTAAACACATTGCTAAAACAGAAACTTTTTCATATTTTAGTAATAAATGTTACAAAATGTAGGCATAAACTATAGAATCTGTGAAGCCTGAGGTCCAAACATCAAATAAACACTTTCACAAAATGTTCCGTGGCTTAATGCTACGGTTTGCAAACATGGAGCACAGCTACCCTACCGTGCTACAGAGACGTGAGTTCGATTCCCAGCTTTGAAGAAAGTGTTTTTTTTTTTTTTCCTCAAACGGACGTTGAATTTATAAATTGGTATGCACTGTAAATCGTTAACTTTAAAATGTCAATCGCGGTTATTTCTGTTGATTAATTCATGCTTTTTTACTTAGAGTCAGAACAGGAGCTTTTTCAGCTTATTCAGCTTCTGATCTGACTCAAACAGCGCCAGTATAACTTCACACCCGATCTGACGCTGTTCGTTTTCAAATAATATTGCATTACTCCGACGATGTTTTCTGATTGGTACTATTCGCGTCATAAAATGATTTCTTCAAAATGTCACATATATTTGTCTCTTTCTTTTTTTAAAATGTGCATTGTAGCACTCAGCAACTGGCCACCTGCTTGTTCTTGCGCAGACTGAATAAGACAGCGCTATATGCAATCATCAGATTCAAATGTTAACAGTTATATAGCACAGAATGGAAATCATCAGTTCTTAGCATTGCACCACGCAAGCTGTCATATCAATCGCCTACTGTAACTTGCTTTCTTTTTTCTTCGGTTATAGTCTAAAAGTGCACTTGTTTTGTTATACTTTTACATCAACATATGTTCCTGTGTTTGAGCTACATGGGCATGCTCAAAAAATACACGTATAATGCCACGAAAAGTACATGCAGACACTTCAGTTCGCAAGCATCGGTACGACAATGCAGTCACAAGTACACTGCAGAGCTTTAGCGCGTCTTTATGTGAAAACAGCATCAGATGGGGAGTGTCTGATGATTGCATATAGCGCTGAAGTTACTGCTCTTTACTATGCTTTCCTCTGCATGTCCTGGAGTACAAAAAAAACAGCATACAGCAACACGTGGGGACTGGCAATATTGGGGGAAAAAAACACGCGGTCGTATGTATCGTGATACACTGCAGAACTATAGCGCGTCTTTATGTGAAAACAGCAGTGTCAGGTGGGGGGCGGTAGGGAAGGATCCTGAACGCGACTGAGACAATGAAAAGTGAATTTAAAAAAAAAATAAAACTAACCTTTACAAATATCATAAATTACACCAGCTGTTACAGCCTGAAATCAAATGTATCTTTTTATTCTAAAATAGTGAAAATAAGAACACTTCTCAAAAGAGAGTTGTGCAGGATCGAACTCATGACCTTTTGATTCCCAGTGAATGACTGATACTGTTGCACCACAGAAGCAGAGATGCCTAGGGTGTGTCAATGTTGCACACTAAGGCGGCTTTTTTTGGCAGTGGCTTTTTTTTTTGTACCTTTTGTGAAAGTGTTTCTTTGATATTTGGACTTCAGGCTTCATACATTATATAGTTTATGCCTACATTTTGTCATTTGCTACTAGAATATTGTAAAATGTTTCTGTTTTAACAATGTGTTTACACAGATTACTGTAGAAATGCAACACATATGAAATGCGTGTGTTCCAAATAACAATCTATTATTTCTACTCTAAAACTCCACTTCACTCCCAGATAATCAATCAAGGCATGAGCTGGGAAAAGCTCGTTTACGTTCCAAGTCGTTGGGGGGATGGAATATCCGGCTGCTGGCAGCTTCTCTTTATCAGTACATTTAGAGGACAAAAGACGCTGGCGGAGAGGTGAGAATGGTTTTAAGAAGCGATTTAAGGTGGGCCGGATCTACGAGTTTTTTCGTAGGCTCTGGTAATTCTAGTGTTAAACCACACATCAGCCTGTCACTTAGCACTTCAAGAGACTTACTTATTATCGGCACAAACAGCATACGATGTTTTAGTGATATCTCAGACCTAAATATTACTTTTGGTCTACAAGAATACATTTAAACATACAAAGACTCAGCACTCTTGACTATAGGCCATTTATTAGCCAAGAATACCTTCTTTTTATCGTACTGTCCCTTCTTTTGAGTGGCGCCCTCATTCTCAGCCTTATAAACCTCACAGCACAGAAATAATGGCAAAAATCTGGCTACACCAGGTGCTCAAAGAAATCTAACTTATTAATTCAATCACTCTAGACATTAAAACAAAGCATAGAAAGTTAAAAGCAGCATGGTATTTATTGCAAGAATAATAATAATACCACTGGAACAAAGAATAATAGAAAATAGGTACTGATAGGAAAGTCTGAATATATATAGTCTTTAGGAAAAGCTTACGAAAAAGTTACAGATGACAAGGATGAATGTCCCAGGGAGGCGTTTGATTTAGCAATTGGTGTTCATGATGCCTTTCTGACGACCAATGCCGTCTTTGTCTGTTCTTCTTCTTCTCCTCTTCTTCTTCTCCTCCTTCTCTTCTCTCCTTCCTCTTTCAAACCAAGGCATATTTATTATGAAATGTCATACCTTGGTTTCACAACACATGCACCTGATTGGCTGGCTGTCAATGTGATTGATGAATTTTGCTCAAACTCTTCCCAGATAATAAAGTTCTTTGATATTGCCTCAATTTCCCTTTCCAGGCCATAAACCCCAAATGTTCTCCCAGATGTCCATCCATAAAGTAATCAATAGCCTGGGGTGTCAGCACAGCATCCTTTCCCAGGTTATAAAGTAATTGAACCACCAGAAATGTCTTCCTTTCAATGATGGAAACAGCTGTTTTAAAGTGAGGTGTAAGAAAACCTGCTTTGATCTGTCTTAGTTCATCTGTTGTCTTGTCTCGAACAAAATATATTGGAAACCAAAATGTACAGATTTTATACACCATAACAAAATGAACTCAGATTTTTCACTGCTTGAATAAATAAGGAGGTCTGCCACATTTGTGCATCATGTCTTGAATTTAAATTGAAGCAGATTCCTCAGATTGACCATTATTCCAATGCCACACATTGATATTCCCTTTGAGTATATTGAGATCAATATTCTAGGACCCCTTGACCCCTCAGCCCATAGCCATGAATATATACTCATGCTGCTATATTACACTACATGATACCCTTAGGCAATTCCCTTCAGAGTTGCTAATTGCGACAATATTGTGCAAGAACTTGTAAGCGTTTTTGCAAATGTCAGCATTCCCAAAGAAGTATTAACAGACCAGGGAACGGCCTTCGTCTCAAAGACATTCCTACTAGATTAGTTCAACCAAATGCTCAAACATATGCTACTCAAGGTGGTCAGTGAGGATGGGAGGACTGAAATCAGCTACTCCTCCTTATTCTATTTGCTTACCAGGAGGTCCCACAAGTCTCTATGCGGTTCTCACCTTTTGAGTTGTTAGGGTTAGGGTTAACTCAGGGGATTACTGAACATTCCAAATTAAGTCTGGGAAGATGAGGCACTCCCTTCCACAAATATTCTTGACTGTATCATGCAATTACAGTGGTGGCTCTGAGGCTAAGGATCTGCGCTGGTATCCCGAAGGTTGCCGGTTCGAATCCCCGTCACTGCCAAAAAGAGATCTTACTCTGCTGTGCCCTTGAGCAAGGCCCTTAACCTGTAATTGCTCCAGGGGCGCTGTACAATGGCTGACCCTGCGCTCTGACCCCAAGGGGTATATGAAAAAACTAACAAACACTGTTGTAAGTCGCTCTTGATAAGAGCGTCTGCTAAATGATGTAAGTTACGTGATAGATTTGCTAACATTTAGCCTATATTAAAGGAAAATTTGGAGCATGCACAATCAGCACACAGGCCTGCTGTTATGATCATTGCACAACACTCCATGAGTTCCATCTCAGAGACCGTGTCATGGTACTCATTCCTACTTCCCATTCTAAATTATTAGCCCATTGACAAGGTCCCTATGAAATTAAAGATAGAAAGGGACTGGTTGATAATTTGGTGAAACAACCATATCACTAACCTTCCAAACAAGTTACCATGTCAACCTGTTGAATCTGTGGAAGGATAGGGATCCGGACAACCTTGTTCTTTCTTTGCGCAAAAAAATTCACTTAATTTCGGAACCTATTTGGCACCTAAACAACGTCAAGAGCTTGAAATAGCCATCTTCTTTGTCCCAGAAGTGGTAAGTAGAAGAACTCTCTGATTAGATGTGCTTTATTTGTCCCCAAGAGGAAATCTGAACTTTACAGAAGCTTGATAGAGAAAAACATAAAAATAATGTATAACTAATAAAACAAACAACAACCCCCTAAACACACATAAGAACTTCTGAGTTCGATACTGGAGAACTGCTGCAATCAATAACAGGGCTATAGGTGGCAGTAAAACAGTCAGACCATCTGCCCAGATGTTCATTTGAAGGTGTTAACATTTGAATAAAGCAAGTCCAACTTGTTGAGTCCAAACACGCTGTTAGACTTTGATTCAGAATTACTCATTTTTCTGTTGCTGAGTTTAAAAACAAACATCAATAGGATGAGGCAACCGCTTCCAGGCCGTAATGTGGACAAATCCAGTCAATTTTCAAGGTCTGGATCACACTTATTGACTTTTATTGTAATGTGCTTTTACGACTCTGTCTGATTATATCAGATGAAAACTGTCCTGCATTAAATATTATCCAAAATACAATGTAAGAGACAGCCAGCAGCTCAGCCCGGCCGGGACGCCCCTACAATCAAAGGATGGGGGAAGGCAGATTTTCAAGGACACTGCCTCCCCCAAAATGCTACATGGCAGATCCCCTGGAGTGTAGCGGTGCCACGGATTCCCGCAGGGCATCCTGGAACTTGAGTCTGAATTCGGTTTCTCAGACATGTGTTGGGTGCCACCATAGGGAGCTGTCGAAGGACTTGGGGACTCATCCTTTCCCTATAGCTCGGAAGTACGCAGTAGTCATGAGGACGGAAGCCCCAAAGTACTTCCAGGCTGAAGAAAAAGCCAGTTCTTCATTAGACCCAGAAGTGGTAGCCAGTCATGTGGTCGGAAGGACAGAAGCACTTCCGGGTCAAGGACTTTATAAAGGACTGCTGAAGACCCAGCAAACGAGCCGGAGTTGGGAGGTGTAGGATAGAGGTGTGGAGGAGAAAATTATTATTATTATTGAGAATATTGTGTTCATTTAATTGCCTGTTTATTGTGGCTGGGGTGCTTTGGAGGCACTGTTTTTCAAGAAAAAACATTAAAATACTTCTTAGTGCTTTTACCCTATGTCTTGTGCGTCTGTCTGTTGGGTTTAAGGGGCAACAACGACCCCTGGCATTTACAACATTGAAGCTGGTACTCCACAATAAATAAATGCCCAGTACCAGGAATGTAAAAGTTCATCCAATTTATTTAAAAACAATCAAGCATTCCTCATTTATGGAGACAGGCAAGTTCTCAGCCTTTTCCACCTTACTTGCTCTGTATTCTTTTCATCTTTGGGCAAGCTGTTTGTGTGATAAAGTGCAAGAAGCAGCAGAGATCACAGAGCTACCCACTGAGTAGGGGAACATTTAATATTTCCTTCTTTACATGCCCAAAGCCTCCTACATTCCCAATGTTATAGGCATAGGTAACCATCAGATTCTTCTCAAGCTCTTCATTCATGCTGTAATTTAACTTTCATGTTCCCAGCTTTTCCAAAAAGCAGTTGTTATGGGCTGACCTCTCAGATCTGCACCTGCAAAGACAGCAGCGTTTCATCAATCTAAAAATTAATTTAAAGTTAACAATAGCATTATTAATAATTATTAATAAATTGGTCAATAATCTTAAAAAAGTCCCAAAAAAAGAAGAGAGAACACCTAATGCTCATGACATCATTAAAGAGCTGGGAGTAGACACCAAAGAACGTTCTTACCTCCTTCAATAAACAAAACAAACTGGAACTGGAGCTTGAGATCAAGTGAATTCTAGACCTTGATATGATAGAGGAAAATTTTAGTCCCTAGTCTAGTCCCATCATTCTGGTCCCAAAAGCCAGATGAAAGTTGACGCTTCTGCAATGACTTCCACCAACTTAATCATGTCTCCCAATTTGATGTTTATCTTATGCCATGTGTGGATGAACTCCTCAAGTGGCTTGACAGAATCCACAAAGGAAAAAATTGAGATCACCACCCCTAGTAGCTACTGCCAGTATCATGTCCTCCTATTCGAATTACATGGGGCTCCATCAACTTTCTAACATCTGGTAGACAGAGTGCTACACCCCCAATTTTCTTACAATGCCTCCTATCTGGATGATGTCATCATTTATTCTGTCACACACATGCACATTGGGGACAGCTTAAAGGCTCTGGTGGTGGTAACTCCTCATCAATCCATAGGGCATCACTGTACTCTAATGCCTCTTCTCTTCCTCCTTCTACAGACAGGAAGATTGACAATATCACCACCTCTGATATCACTTCCAGTGTCTGTCCCAGCGGACCTGCCTTTTTCTGCCTGTCTGGCATTTAACTGGAATCGTCACCATCTTGGATAGTTTGATCTGAGACTCACGTCCTTAATGACATTTCTTGTTGCTGAAAAGCAGAATTTATTTTGTCTTATAATGTGCAGGGTTGTGGTGTCATCCCAAACCCTTTATCTTGTTGTCTTTTACAATAGGTAGACAAACATCTTGGCAGTAGAGCAGTGGCACCCAGTCCCACCGCAGGACACTGAGAAGAGAAACAATACAGAAGAGGGTTATCCATAGATTATAATTAATGCATTACTTATACTTTTTGCAAATGACTAACAAACAAAGATGCAGAGAACAGCTCTAATCACAGTAAGTTAGAATAAAGTATTGACTCTTCACCCTGGATATAAAGCAGAGAACAAAAGGACATGTCTTGAATGAACAGGCAGATCTGGTGCCCTGAAACTAAAAGCCCAACTTCCTACTGTTATTTTGTTAGTCCTTTGAATTCTTACTAGGCTAGCACCTTGACAGTATGGGGTATGGGAGAAAACCAGGAGTATACAGATTAAAACCAACAGATGTCAACAGAAGAACATACAAACCTCACAAGCACAACAGGGACATGATGCAGGATCCATGGATAAGTAACACTAACCATTCTCTTACCGTCATGCTCTTTTCATCAAATAAATTAACTGAAACTGTGCTTAACTAAAGGATTAAGGAAAGGATAAGATAATAAAGAAATCAAATACTATATCAGTACACTGAACATCATACTCTGCTGAATTAACTTTATCACATTTATTAGTGACCTGTTCCATTTCCAGCCTCCCAATACAAAGTTCTTCTTGCTATTGAGACTTTACTCCAGATGTTGCTACAAACTCCAGATAATCTGAGTGACAGATTATATTAGATTATTAAAACTAGACTAAGAGAGGGCATTGCACTATCCCTAGTCTAGGATTGTTCATATACAGTGGCCCATAGTGGCATTTGCAAGAACTACAATGCAGAGTTAATTTTTCCTTAGAAGGTAAAGTACCTATAACTTGTTTTTGGCTGCCTGCCAATCCACAGTTATTAATACAAAACCACATTTTGCATGTTTCCTTGCTGCCCACAAGTATTCTGAGGAAAAATATTTAACTCAGCTAATGCACCAATAAATAAATCTGCTGTTTTTTTACCTTAATTTTAGCCAGACATTTTTTCCCTCTTCCTTTACAGTTTATTCTCTGCTTCTTCTTTTTACAGTCCTGTTTTTGTTTAGTAATCAGTGATGTCATACAATTCTAAAAAATGTCTTTAGCTTTGACTATACTTGGCTGTATTCTTTATTTTCATTAAATTACTTACCTACTGTAATTAAATGCTCTGATCATTTATACAGTTTGTTAAATTTAATTGAATTGACAATTTAAAGTTACATAATTTTCACTTTAGGATAGTTTTTAGATAGATAGATAGATAGATAGATAGATAGATAGATAGATAGATAGATAGATAGATAGATAGATAGATAGATAGATAGATAGATAGATAGATAGATAGATAGATAGATAGATAGATAGATACTTTATTAATCCCAATGGGAAATTCACATTCTTCAGCAGCAGCATACTGATACAATAAATAATATTAAATTAAAGAATGATAACAATGCAGGTGAAAAACAGAAAAACAGACAATAACTATGTATAATGTTGAATGTTAACGTTTACCCCTCTGGGTGGAATTAAAGAGTCGCATAGTTTGGGGGAGAAACGATCTCAATCTGTCAGTGGAGCAGGACAGTGACAGCAGTCTGTCACTGAAGCTGCTCTTCTGTCTGGAGATGATACTATTAAGTGGATTCAGTGGATTCTCCATAATTGATAGGAGCCTGCTGAGCGCCCTTCGTTCTGCCACAGATGTTAAACTGTCCAGCTCCATGCCAACAATAGAGCTTGCCTTCCTCACCAGTTTGTCCAGACGTGAGGCGTCTTTCCTCTTAATGCTGCCTCCCCAGCACACCACTGCGTAGAAGAGGGCGCTCGCCACAACTGTCTGATAGAACATCTGCAGCATCTTATTGCAGATGTTGAAGGACGCCAGCCTTCTAAGGTAGTATAACCGGCTCTGTCCTTTCTTGCACAGCGCATCAGTATTGGCAGTCCAGTCTAATTTATCATCCAGCTGCACTCCCAGATATTTATAGGTCTGCACCATCTGCATACAGTCACCTTTGATGATCACTGGGTCTATGAGGGGTCTGGGCCTCCTAAAATCCACCACCAGCTCCTTGGTTTTGCTGGTGTTCAGGTGTAGGTGGTTTGAGTCGCACCATTTAACAAAGTCATTGATGAGGTCCCTATACTCCTCCTCCAGCCCATTCCTGATGCAGCCCACGATAGCAGTGTCATCAGCGAACTTTTGCACATGGCAGGACTCCGAGTTGTATTGGAAGTCCGATGTATATAGGCTGAACAGGACCGGAGAAAGTACAGTCCCCTGTGGCGCTCCTGTGTTGCTGACCACAATGTCAGACGTGCAGTTCCCAAGACGCACATACTGAGGTCTGTCTTTAAGATAGTCCATGATCCATGCCACTAGGTATGAATCTAATCCCATCTCTGTCAGCTTGTCCCTAAGGAGCAGAGGTTGGATTGTGTTGAAGGCGCTAGAGAAGTCTAGAAACATAATTCTTACAGCACCACTACCTCTGTCCAAGTGAGAGAGGGATCGGTGTAGCATATAGATGATGGCATCCTCTGCTCCCACCTTCTCCTGATATGCAAACTGCAGAGGGTCAAGGGCGTGTTGAACCTGTGGCCTAAGGTGGTGAAGCAGCAGCCTCTCCATGGTCTTCATCACATGTGATGTCAGAGCAACAGGCCGAAAGTCATTCAGCTCACTAAGACGTGATACCTTTGGGATTGGGGTGATACAAGATGTTTTCCAAAGCCTCGGGACTTTCCCCTGTTCCAGGCTCAGGTTGAAGATGCGCTGTAGAGGGCCCCCCAGCTCCGATGCACAGACCTTCAGCAGTCGTGGCGATACTCCATCTGGACCCGCTGCTTTGCTGGCACGAAGTCTCCTCAGCTCTCTGCTCACTTGCGCTGTTGTAATTATGGGTGGGGATGTCTTTCCTATGCTGGTATCAGCAGAAGGATGTGTGGAGGGTGCAATACTCCGAGGTGAGAGTGAGAGTGGGTTAGGGTGGTCAAACCTGTTAAAGAAGTTGTTCATTTGGTTTGCTCTCTTCACGTCTCTCTCAATGGTGGTACCCCGCTTCGAGCTGCAGCCAGTGATGATCTTCATCCCATCCCACACTTCCTTCATGCTGTTATTCTGCAACTTCTGCTCCAGCTTTCTCCTGTACTGCTCCTTCGCCGCCCTGAGCTGGACTCGGAGTTCCTTCTGCACGCGCTTGAGCTCATGCTGATCACCGTTTTTAAAAGCCCTTTTCTTCTGGTTCAAAAGGCCCTTGATGTCACTTGTAATCCATGGCTTGTTGTTAGCATAGCAGCGTACAGTTCTTACTGGAACTACAATGTCCATACAGAAGTTGATGTAGTCAGTAGTGCAGTCAACAACTTCCTCAATGTTCTCATTATGAGATCCCTGCAGGATATCCCAGTCTGTAGTTCCAAAAAGTTCTCTCAGAGTATTCTCAGCCTCCGGGGTCCACTTCCTGAATGATCGTGTGGTTTACCCCTCCTTTAACCGTCACCTTATCGTGGTGGAGGGGTTTGCGTGTCCCAATGATCCTAGGAGCTCTGTTGTCCGGGGCTTTATGCCCCTGGTAGGGCCACCCAAGGCAAACTGGTCCTAGGTGAGGGATGAGACAAAGAGCGGTTAAACAAACCTCCTATGAAGAAAAACAATTTTGGATGGCGTTTTCCCTTGCCCGGACGCGGGTCACCGGGGCCCCACTCTGGAGCCAGGCCTGGAGGTGGGGCTCGATGGCGAGTGCCTGGTGGCCGGGCCTGCACCCATGGGGCTCGGCCGGGCACAGCCCGAAGAGGCAACGTGGGTCCCCCTTCCCATGGGCTCACCACCTATGGGAGGGGCCAAGGAGGTCGGGTGCAGTGTGAGTTGGGTGGTGGCCGAAGGCGGGGACCTTGGCGGTCCAATCCTCGGCTACAGAAACTGGCTCTTGGGACGTGGAATGTCACCTCTCTGAAGGGGAAGGAGCCTGAGCTAGTGCGCGAAGTTGAGAGGTTCCGGCTAGATATAGTCGGACTCACCTCGATGCACAGCTTGGACTCTGGAACCAATCTCCTTGAGAGGGGCTGGACTCTCTACCACTCTGGAGTTGCCCCCGGTGAGAGGCGCCGAGCAGGTGTGGGTATACTTATTGCCCCCCAACTTGGAGCCTGTACATTGGGGTTTACCCCGGTGGACGAGAGGGTAGCCTCCCTTCACCTTCGGGTGGGGGGACGGGTCCTAACTGTTGTTTGTGCGTATGCACCGAACAGCAGTTCGGAGTACCCACCCTTTTTGGAGTCCCTGGAGGGGGTGCTAGAGGGCATACCTTCTGGGGACTCCCTCGTTCTGCTAGGAGACTTCAATGCTCACGTGGGCAATGACAGTGAGACCTGGAAGGGCGTGATTGGGAGGAATGGCCCCCCTGATCTGAACCCGAGCGGTGTTTTGTTATTGGACTTCTGTGCTCGTCACGGATTGTCCATAACGAACACCATGTTCAAGCATAGGGGTGTTCATATGTGCACTTGGCACCAGGACACCCTAGGCCTCAGTTCGATGATCGACTTTGTGGTCGTGTCATCGGACTTGCGGCCACATGTCTTGGACACTCGGGTGAAGAGAGGGGCGGAGCTGTCAACTGATCACCACCTGATGGTGAGTTGGCTTCGATGGTGGGAGAGGATGCCGGTCAGGCGTGGTAGGCCCAAACGTGTTGTGAGAGTCTGCTGGGAACGTCTAGCAGAGCCCCCTGTCAGAAGTAGCTTCAACTCCCACCTCCGGCAGAACTTCGACCACATCCCGAGGGAGGTGGGGGACATTGAGTCCGAATGGGCCATGTTCCGTGCCTCTATTGTTGAGGCAGCTGACCGGAGCTGTGGCCGTAAGGTGGTCGGTGCCTGTCGTGGCGGCAATCCCCAAACCCGCTGGTGGACACCGGCAGTGAAGGATGCCGTCAAGCTGAAGAAGGAGTCCTACAGGACCCTTTTGTCCTGTGGGACCCCGGAGGCAGCTGATAGGTACCGGCAGGCCAAGCGGAATGCGGCTTTGGTGGTTGCTGAGGCAAAAACTCGGGCATGGGAGGAGTTTGGGGAGGCCATGGAGAATGACTTTCGGACGGCTTCGAGGAGATTCTGGTCCACCATCCGGCGTCTCAGGAAGGGGAAGCAGTGCAGTGTCAACACTGTATATGGTGGGGATGGTGTGCTGCTGACCTCGACTCGGGACGTTGTGGGTGGGGGGAATACTTCGAAGACCTCCTCAATCCCATTAACATGCCTTCCAATGAGGAAGCAGAGCCTGGGGACTCAGAGGTGGGCTCCCCCATCTCTGGGACTGAGGTCACCGAGGTGGTCAAAAAACTCCTTGGTGGCAGGGCCCCGGGGGTGGATGAGATACGCCCGGAGTTCCTCAAGGCTCTGGATGTTGTAGGACTGTCTTGGCTGACACGCCTCTGCAACATCGCATGGACATCAGGGACAGTGCCTCTGGATTGGCAGACCGGGGTGGTGGTCCCCCTCTTTAAGAAGGGGGATCGGAGGGTGTGTTCCAACTACAGAGGGATCACACTCCTCAGCCTCCCTGGAAAAGTCTATTCAGGGGTCCTGGAGAGGAAGGTCCGTCGGATAGTCGAGCCTCGGATTCAGGAGGAACAGTGTGGTTTTCGTCCTGGTCGCGGAACAGTGGACCAGCTCTATACCCTTAGCAGGGTCCTGGAGGGTGCATGGGAGTTTGCCCAACCAGTCTGCATGTGTTTTGTGGACTTAGAAAAGGCATTCGACCGTGTCCCTCGGGGAATCCTGTGGGGGGTACTCCGAGAGTATGGGGTACCGGCCCCCCTGATAAGGGCTGTACGATCGGTGCCAGAGCTTGGTCCGCATTGCCGGCAGTAAGTCGAACCCGTTTCCAGTGAGAGTTGGACTCCGCCAGGGCTGCCCTTTGTCACCGATTCTGTTCATAACTTTTATGGACAGAATTTCTAGGCGCAGCCAGGGTGTTGAGGGGGTCCGGATTGGTGGGCTCAGGATTGGGTCACTGCTTTTTGCAGATGATGTTGTCCTGTTTGCTTCATCAGGCCGTGATCTTCAGCTCTCTCTGGATCGGTTCGCAGCCGAGTGTGAAGCGGCTGGGATGAGAATCAGCACCTCCAAATCCGAGACCATGGTCCTCAGCCGGAAAAGGGTGGAGTGCCCTCTCAGGGTTGGTAGCGAGATCCTGCCCCAAGTGGAGGAGTTCAAGTATCTCGGGGGCTTGTTCACGAGTGAGGGAAGAATGGAGCGTGAGATCAACAGGCGGATCGGTGCGGCA